>NC_142348.1:6189329-6340975 GCF_054954075.1 Amborella trichopoda
CGTGTCTTAAAAGTCCATGTTCGATTCTAATTATGAAATTTGAAATTTAAAATTTAAAAAATATTGCAGATTGAGCTGGTCAATAAACATTTTAAATCCCAAAAATAGATAGTCTGGATGATTTATTACAAGGTGCACTATTTATTAGACTGGGTTGAGAGAAACAACTGGAAAGTTTATCAACTTGGAAACACTCTTTTTTACTGGATTTTTAAGGCACAATCTTACATGTACACTATAAGGTTGCAATCTTATGCAAACTTTACCTTGTGTGTATTCTAATATTTGTTAGTATAGTGTAAGGTTGCAATCTTTTACAAGCTTTTCCCTTCTGTGTATTCTGATATTTATCTCTCTATAGACTACCAATCCTTTATTTCTACGTACTCTTGTGGAAACGAGATTTATTTTATTCAGCTCTCTTTCTCTGGTAAAAGCTTTTGTATGGCATGCACCTTTTGTTTCAGGCTTTTCAATGCAACTTTATGTAACTTTTTTAAGGGAAAGCATAGCAATAGCACACGACTGCTTTTTTTCATTGGCCCGACAGGCAAGCAATCCATTTTGTTCTCAAGATGCACGATATGTGAGAATTATTGTACCCAAGTCCGGGTAGAGGAGGTTGTTTTTAATCTATAGGCAGCCAATGCCAAAAAAAATTTATGAATCCTGATGGTTTTACGAAAAATTATTATTATTATTAGTTTTAGTTTTTTCCAAAGTTAATTTCTGACCTTTTCCATTACCTCCTCAAATGCACAATCGTTTTTTTTATGCATTGTGGACCAAGAAATGATCCACCCAATCCTCAAATACATTACTCCCTAATTACAATCTTTATACAACAATCAACGCAATTACATTTCAGTCAATTATTATAATAAAAAAAAGTTGCAATATTTTATCAATATCTGTTAACACAACTTCTAACCTTTGATTCGTCAAATATATTAAATTTCACGTCCCAATGTATTAGATTTTATATCTAGCAGTCATGGGTAATTGGGACCTTATACCAAAAATAAGTGGTCTCATCCTTCTTTATTTTAAACCGTCTCTCAGAAAAACTCTAATTTTAAACATCTCTTCAAAAAAAATCACAAGCATGCAAAAAAATCTCTTAACATGCAATTTTCACCATACGTCTCTCTCTCTCTCTGTAACATCTCGAAGACGGGCCTTGCATTGTGATCTACACTGCGCATCTCGAAGACAGGCCTTGCATTGTAATCTAAAAGCCAGCGGAAAATGAAAGAACCAAACCAAAGGTTACATGACATCAGCATAGAACAGGAATTGGGGCACTAGCTAGTATTGAAAATTCACCTGAATGTGTTTCACTACAATCGTAACTGAATTTTATCAAAACATAGGGCTCAGGGATACACTGATAGTCTCAGTCTCTTTGTTGTTTCTTTTTCATATTCTTGGGTAAGTTTGATTTGCCAATCAAATGACTCCCAAAACTTTTTGTTCTATAACATAAATTGGGCACTTGAAGTAAAGTATTTTAAAGGCTTGTTAGTCTCAATTTTTATTGGAAAAAGTTTACATAAGTTGACACCTACCTCTAAAATCCTTACAAAAGTTGGTTTGATGTTGAAAAAGCATCTCTAATCGATCATCTGCACATCCAGATGTATAGATGTAGCAAAAATAAAATAGAATAAAAAATTTCAAGTCCTAAAGGTAGTTCGTCTTACCTCACATTATATGGACCATCCAATTTCAAGATTTTCATATATTTAAAGATCTACTTATTTGATCCATTTTTTAAGTCTAAAATTTTATAAAAAAAAATAAAAATAGATGCTCCCACCATCTTAAGAATCCCCGATAAAGTTTGGGGATGCACCTTTAATTTGATTGTTTAATGTTGCAACCTCATGCAAACAACACCCTTTTTTATTTGTTCCACATTAACCATCAATAAATTTTTAGTGCCATTTTTGTATACAAAGGGAGGTACCTCTAATTTATTTTCATTTTATCTGGAAAATTTTTCAGACAATGGTTGCATTAGATTTCGAATTTAGTACAAGGACACAAAGGAAATAACCATTTCTGCAAATTGAAAACAAAGGCATGCAAGCAAAGAAAGAGATAGAAGAAGAAAATGGACACGGGTGAAATTGAATATATTTCTTATACCCGCAAAAAAACTTATATTATATATTACAAATGGACCCATAAATAGGGCTTCTCTTCTCACAAATCATCAAAAAGAAGAAAAAGGACCAAAATTACAAGCGGTGAGAGACTGTCAATGCCTGTGAATAACCATTTCCCATTTTTTGGGTCTTTCGAGCTGAGGCACCACGAAAATTGGAGGCACTACACCTTGGGCAAATATACTCCAATCCATCTGTCTTGGCATAATCCTGTCCATAAATTAACCCAAAAATGGCTGCTAAGTGACAAAAGGTCGAAAATTTGCCAAGACAATACGCGTTATCAGGAACCATCACAAAATTCTGGCTGGTCTAATTCAATTTATTTTTCTAAAAAATATTTATCTTTTGTCTGAAAGTGGGTAAGTTAGAATTTAAACCTTGAGGCATTGTGTAGCCCCTTGAAGAGGAAACCCCAACAGGCAATCAGGAACACTTTCTCAAAATTTGCCATTAACAAAAAAAATATATATAAATTTTGATTGAAATTTCAATTTCACTGCTATCCTATTTTGAACTTGCAAAAAGGAACTCCCCATCCAAAAGTGTGAACAGTAGGAATAGACTCAAGGCTAGGCTGATAGGGGCGGCGAAGTGCCACAGCGTGAAGTCTTGATTCCATTCCTACCACGGGAGGGGAACCTTCTCCCTATTGAACTACCCGAAAAGAAAAAAGAAAAAAAAGTGTGAACAGTAGAGATGACATATATGATACATCATACTGTCTTCTAAAAATCTTTGGTATATCATAAAAAAAATCTAAAAGATGGTATATCGTCAACATATCTTTTTAAGATAAAAGTACATGATAAAGACACATGTTATATTATCTTGCGATTTTAAGATAATTTAAGGGATTCATCAATAAGTACTAGTGAATTCAATTGACATATCAAAAATGTTATAGCACGACTAGATCTTACGAAAACAGACTAGATTAACCAATCTCGGACAATCCATAACTGTGATAAGATAGAATAAAAAATAGAGCAAACCATCTCCTCAAACCAACTTAAACTCGGAAGCCATGCAACGGGAGTCAAAAGAGCCATCACATATGAGGTGAAAAGTGACTCACCTTAAATGCACCAAGGCCTAGCCGTCTGTCGCAGCCAAAGTGGGCCCATTCGCCACATATCCCACAGTTCACCCAATCTCCAGCCGCGCTACTGAAAGATGTTCATATCCCAAATCTAATAATCAGTATCACCACCCTTGGAGTAGAAGTAGGAGTAAAAATAAAATTGGGCTCAGTTTCTGATAAGCCTAGTAAAGATCCTGGACTAACTTGCCCTCTCATCTCTCTCTCTCTCTCTCTCTCTCTCTCTCTCGGCAAACACCTTCCATACATGAATTTAACTGTGGAGAACCAGTGTATATGGTAGTTCCTGTAGAACCTCGTTCTAGATGTTCATTTTTCAAACACCAGTAAAATTATACAAGTTCTTTCTTGGACAACTTTAAACCGTAGCATTTCTGCACAAAAAGAAATGAAAAGAAATAGAGAAATTTACACATGTATTGCCCACATTTTCCATCATTAACCACTCCCCATCCCTGCACCCCACCCCTCTCCTTCCCTTAAAAATAAAAAGGTTCTTTTTTTTACGTGCATACCCTTTTACATATCGTTTTTTTCTTCTTCCCAATTTGCCACCCCTTAGGAACTTCAAGATCCGGAATCATAAAGTGGTTTTATGACATCAGATCTTAATGATCCAAAGTCAAACCCCCATATGCCCTTTTTCGCCTGAATCGTTTTTTTCCCTCTCCATTTTGCCACCAATTCAGATTTGACTTTGGACCTTGAAGATCCGAATTCATGTATATGGGACATGACTTCAGATCTTCAAAGTCCAAAGTTATGTATAAAAGACATGTCCGAAGTCATAAATGAGACTTTGGAAGGGGCCTGATTTTGTATCATAAAATGGTTTATCACTTTGGATCTTGAAGATCCGAAGAAGTGGCGATTTAATAATAGAAAAAGGAGGAAAAAATGAGCACATAAGTTTAAAAAAAAAAAAAATTTGGGGACATTTTTTAATAACAGTTATTGCGGAGGATTAGGAGTAAATTTCTCAAAGAAATATGAAAGAATTTATTTGAGAGGAACTAATGGTTGGTAACAGACCTGTGACACAATAAGCAACATTCACCATCGACATCATCATGTGCAAGCTCATACTCCAGAAGGTATGTCTCATAATGTCTTTTCAATGTGTTCCCAACACCCTGCATCAATTAGATAGCATGAGTATTTTTTTTTGTAATTACGAAACTAAATTACGATATTTTTGGCTTTTTCCTGAATGATATTGTTATTTCGTAGGTGTAGAAAATTAGATATTGAAAATCAAGAGCTGATAATATACAACCAGACCACTAATAACACAAGCATACATGCATGCATTATATGAGAGAGAGGGAGAGAGACACAGAGAGAGAGAGAGAAGAGAGTTTAATACTAAATTATATAGTAAATACACTCATGGACATATTGAGTATATACAATCATTGCATCTTGAATCTTGTATTCTCGTATATTGCAGTGATGATATTCAAAATACATCACCCAAGGCATTACACTACAAAGATCACACCGACACTTTCTCAAAATCACATTAACACGTACCCATAAACAGAGCCTACAGTCAGGAAAAATGCAACTATACGGTACATGTCTGCAAAGGTGGAAAGGTCATGACTAGTAGATTGAATGCAGGGGAGTCTATCTTGGTGATAAATTTAAAGTATACCTCCTTCCCTCCCTCCCCTACCACTCACGCCACTTTCCACCTCCCCACCCCCCAAAAAAAAAAAAAAAAAAAAAATTCATATGGCACTCATGTGTACAAGGGTAAGATCATTTTCCGATGTCTTCCTTCTGATTCTAATATTTTAAAATTTTATGCATTGCAGTTGAGAAGGTAAGATACAGGAAATACCGTCATTCTGTTGGTTGTTGTATGGTTACGCATCTTTGAGAAAACCTGTCCCTTCCAATTAATTCCATTCCCGACATTGAACCCTCCTCTAGAAACAACCTGACAATGCAAAACATAGTTAACATTAACAAGATTGCCAAAAGAACACCGTATATAGCTCATGGCTATAGAATCATAAAATAATAACAGTAATGATATGCAAAATGTTCATATGTATGATTAAAATTGCCTAATCCATGGGTAAGAACAATGGTAAGAAAAAATGCATTCAAGTAAATATCATAGAAATGAATTATTAAAAATATCATATAAATACAATGTAAAAGAAAAAAAGAAGCCAATTTGAGAATAAAATAAGGGATTCCAGAGTTCCAGATATACCTCTTATTTTACAAAATTGTCAAAAAACTTTAATGCAAACCCTAAAGTCATCTGTCAAAAATAATGGGTTTTCCATTGTTTCTGGAAAAATTGACAAAATAAGAAGCAACTATTAAATACTAAACAAATGGGAAGATACATCAACTGGGTGAGATTTAAGAAACTCCTATACAAAATGTGCGCACAGACCATTTTCTGGAAAAAAGAAGATGACAAGGTATTAAACAGGATTTAATGTAAAACCATATGTTCTTGAAGGGGATACAAGCATAGTCAGGTACACTGGCAATGAAACTAATAGAAACAACATTTAAACCAGAAGTAGAAAATTGTGCCTGAATTGAAGAAATGGTGAAGATATTTATGCTGGAATATATGAAGACAGAATAGGCCTGAGCGAGAAAGGGTAGCAACCTCTCTATAAAGATTGTAAAGGTCCAAACGCTTAGCATTAAGGATGGCATCAGGAAACTCTGCCAGTCCACCTGCAGGAACAAGCCGCGTGTGACCCCTAAGGATGAGAAATTGCATAACATCCCTCAGAAATTCCTCCTGCAAGGAATGATTCCAGGAAGATGAGAAACCACAAGTCAGATTAACAACCAATCTAAAAAGAAAAAAAAAAGGAAAGCAAGCGGTACATTCCAAAGAATGACGTCAAGATCAATGCCCAAAATAATTTCTTTTGATTAAGTGCACATGTGTGCATACATCACTAAGAATGATGTCAAGCTCACAACACCAAATAATTTTTGATTTGCCGCATGTCTATGTGTGTTTGACTGTGTGTGTGTGTGTGTGTGTGTGTGTGTGTGTGAGAGAGAGAGAGAGAGAGAGAGGCCCAAGATCATCATGGAGCCACTTACTTCAGAGCACTCTTGGATGGGACCTCTGCTGCACCCATGTTTCTTCAATGGCAAAGGATTCAATGAAACAATCTGTTGAGCCTGAAAGGAGCTTGTTAGATTCTTGCGATGAGACACAGGGGCAGACGCCCCATAATTATGCTTCACGGAAGCCACAACTGGTCCACTAGCCTTCAATGGACTACCATCATGTGGGTCCAGTTCTGGCACTCCAGTAAAGGGAAGAAGCTTGTGCCTTCTGCTATGAGGAATAGGCCTCAAAGCACGAAGCACCATTCTCTTCCTAGTTGGCAGTATTGAGCCATTCTCTTCAATCTTCAACTTGGGCTCTTCTTCATTAACATTCTGAAGCACTTTTTGCTCAATTGGTGACCGAGGTGGTGTATTCTTTTCATCCTTTAACTTGATTCGTTTACGATCACCCTGAACTTGGTTAGAAGTATTTGTTGTGTTAGAACTACCAGACCAAAGGTTCAACCTTATTTTTCTAGGGGGTGTGGGTCTTAACCAGTTAGCAGGGGTTGATAAGGAGTTTCTAAAAAGTTGCAGCAAGATATCTGAGCTCTTCCCCTGTTTTGTGCAGAAGAAAAGAAGGCGGTCAGCATCAGCTTTCTCAAAGGAGGCAACAGGTGTCCCCTGAATACTAGCAATGCCAAGTGTAACCAAGCTGCGGTAAGGAATTTCTGGGGCAAGCTGACACAGAACCTGTAATTAAACAATGTCAAAAAAACACGTATGATACAAATTGTCGCTAAATATTTATATATCTGCGAACAACTATCTTCTCAAATAAAGTTTTTTTTTCTTTCCATTCGCTTTTTCCTGCTTAGTAAGATCTGTGCGATTACCACCTCTCTGGCATACTTTGGTCTTATGGTGTTATCTAAGCACAAATCATTTCTCTCGTGATTAAGGACAATTAATTCCTTGCATTAAGATTTGTAAGTTTTTTCTTTATTTTTTATGATTATAATTGTCCTTTGGCTTAATTTTTTGGCTAATTATGGTGGTTATCACAGGGAATTTTCATTATAATATAGCACTTTGACCAATGCAATGTTTATGTTTCAGATACCACTCAATTACTTCTTTTTGTAATTCCTCTCTTTCGAGGTTAGAATGTGATGACTCATGCATCTTTACCCAAATGTTGATGAGAATTAAGAATCGTTACAAATTCAAAGTTCTACTGTATTTTCAAATATAATCAAAATGTCCTTAGTCAAATGAACACAACCATGTTAGGTTCATAACTGACTTTTTTTTCTTTTTTTGAATGTTAATTTGGGACCTGGTGAGAATGGAACTTTGGATGTCACACTGTGGCACTGCCACCCTGACCACCTCCTGCCCAGAGTCCAATTCTTAGCTAATATGAATATTGTGATTTCCCCCAAAACTATCACATTTCCTCTTTGGAAATTCATCATTCCGTTGTTGTCAGACTAAGCTGGGCTTCAAACTGTGGACTGTGGAACTTAGTACCTCTCAGGCTTTCCCCCGTCTGTTTCTCTTATTACAAACGGTAGGTTCTTTATAATTACAACTTTCTTTAATATGTACTAGATCCACAATCCCACCAACTTCTATCCACGTCAACAATCATGTGAAAGAAAATAGGTGTCATTAATGCATGCAACATGTCAACTATGATGAGAGAGAAATAACGTTTGCAACATATTAACCTGCGCAGCCCATGATGGAACCTTCATCCAAACTTCAAATACTGCAGCCCCACAAGCTACACAAGCAGATTTCCGAGGCACAGATAAAGATGGTTTGCTTTCTTCACAACTGGGCAAGGCACGGACCAAAGGACTTTTCTCTATAAGTTCGTTCTTTATATGGCATTCTAGGAGCTACACATTTCAAAACAAAACCCAATCAAATATCAATTGCATCAGACACGCGCCATGTGCGCACACACACAAGGATACACACAAAACCACACTCACAAATGCACATATAGAAACCCACACAAAAACACGTGTGCAATTAGATCTTGGCACACAAACAAGGGATTTGATAGGATACACCTGTTAGAAATCAACATAGAGTGCACCAAAATGGAACTTGAACACTCTTACAAGTGCAAATCACTTCTGGGATGGGCTATTTTAAATGACTCGATAAGGCAAACAATGGAATATACTATAGGAACAAAGGTATTGATGCTGGGTATCTCAAAACTTATTGTGCTGAAATCAGTCCCAGCAAGCATTATATGTATGTTAGCCCAACCATAATATCATGTTCCTGATTAGTGATTTTGAAATTCTGTGGTATTACATAAATCATCCAAAAAATGACTTTCATTAGAGGATATCCAATGTCAAAACAGTAAATTAATATGAACTTGGTAATATGTGTGTATGTGCATTCCTGTTTCTATTGTCATCTCCATGAAACAAAACATTCCAACATAGCACCAATAGGCAATGTACCTGTTCATCGAAACACGTTTGTGCGCTACCAGATACCAAAAGTGATAACCGTGCAGAACTACATGTTGATAGGTCGCATCGCATTGTTATAACTCCACGAGAAAAGGTTCCAGCAGCTAAAGGAGGAGGAAGGGCACTGCAAGAAAGTATTGTATGATTATAAAGGAAAACTAGAAATCCAGATAATAAGAATCTACCCCCCACCCCCCAAAAAAAACCCCTTCTTCTAGAAACAATCATATGATCAAAGGCAACTAGATCATTAAGAATGAGATCTCCTTTTTCAATGTCAATCCTTTTCTGGCTAGTGTGGTTTCGGGCATTAGATGACGGTCAATCATGCAGGTTTACCATATTCTAGCAATAACCAACAAACCAACATACTGCCTCCACAGAGAATATTACACCAAACAACTATAACTATCCTAACTTTCAACTTTCATTTTTAGTACTACAAATGTGATAAAGCAGAGATCAATCAAACGAGGTTTATCCTTCTTTTTTTCTTTGATAAGTAAGAAGTCTATCTTTCTTTTTCCTCATTGAGTTAAACTTGCTTTTGGTTATCATTTTAAATCAATAAAAAATATTTCCTTTTAAATTAAAATGATACCCAAAAGGAAGTTTGTAATTACGGGTTTTGATAGCAAGCTGTTTATGCAGAGAAGATTCTAGCAATGAAACATCAGTAAAAAAATCTGATATATCAAACCGCAAATTAATTTTCATATCACACAACAGGGTGGACCAGTCACCTGACACGGTTATGAAGTTTGCTCCCACGTATCTGAAAAAGGGCAGTACAGTTATCAGTGTCATGAAAATATGCTATGCCAAAAATATTACTACGTAGAGTGTGGCAAAACAGAACAATTTAAAATGCAGCATCGGGAGAAAGCTTAGTATGGAATAAGGAGTATAATTTCTAAATTTCTGTGAAACTAACTGGTCTCTATATATACACTTCAATAATCATCGAGATGAACCAAGGTTTAATAATATATATTTAGGGAAAATAAAAGTGATTATTAAAATTCGATCATTACACATCCTGTTGTTCCAAGGCAATGTAGTAAGAAAAGACAGGCAGTGACACAAGTTAAGAATTGGAATGGCGATCAACACTTTTTAGAACCTTGAATTCTAAATGCTGCCCAAATAAAAATATCAACGGACAAGCTCCCACATCAGGTCATCTAAGCCCCTGCAGCAAATAAATTTGGCCAAATTTTTTTTTTGTTTGAAACTGACTTTGGCTGAATAATTCCATACAAAGCTAAAGGGAAACTGGGACATGATATGCCACAAAATATTGTGCTGAAGACTTCTAACCCATGATTGCATTTTCAAGAGCACGACAATGAACAAAACAAGTTCTCAAAATGACTAAGATAGGAACACGTGGAATGCCTATCAACAGTAAATCTGATGAGAGCCTCAACAAATTTTAATACACAATTAAAGACAACTAAGGAATTTGCATCCAAATAATTAATCATTATCATTGCACAAATCCAACTCACTTCAATACTCAAAAGGGCATTCAGGCCATCTTCTAGAGATCCCAACAAACATGCATCCTGCAACAAAATAGCACATTATTCCAAGCATATTACTTCAAATGGGCAAAATATACAACACAATGGGAAAGTATAGCACAGTCCAATGTATTTAGTATAGATAACAAAGCCACATCCAACATTTGATCCCACTGAAAGATGGTTGGAGACAAAGCATGCTTAGCTATCTCCACAGGCCCTATGCTAGATTACCAGCTAACCATCAACCATTGTAGGTGGGAAAGGCCAGTGGATATAG
Source organism: Amborella trichopoda (assembly GCF_054954075.1). Lineage (NCBI taxonomy): Eukaryota > Viridiplantae > Streptophyta > Magnoliopsida > Amborellales > Amborellaceae > Amborella > Amborella trichopoda. Next base: position 6,199,958 of record NC_142348.1, read on the forward strand.
CCTTAAAGTACCATCTACAAATCCACTAGACTGTGGCATACATTCTCCATTGTAAACTAAAATAAGAGGGAGGTCATCCTCACCAATGTGCATGGCTCTCCACAAACAAGAAATCTAAGGCTCACTTCATCATCATAAATCTTTATTGCGGAAAGTGTACTCGGTGAGCCTTCACTTTCACCTGTATCTTGGAGAATTGGCGTCAATATCTTTGGAGCTTCCCCAAGAAGGCGTGGCCCGAGCTTACCACTAACTTTTTGACCATTGAGAACTAGGTTATGGTTGTTCCGAACACAATAAAGTCTGAATGATGCTTGTGCGAGTTGGAAAACATCCCATGTATGACAGCTTGAACTGCACAGTTTAAAATGATAAACCATTATACCTCAAGTTCCATTTTCTTCTCTTCTTTATGAGAGGGTGCATCTCCAACAAGTGGTTAATGCGAAAGTTTGCGTTAATAAATTTGCTTTATGCTCATGCATGCATATGCAAGAGAGGAGCGAGGTTTCTCCTTTTAAGAGAGAGAGAGAGAGAGAGAGAGGTAGAAAGAGAGAGAGAGCAGTTCTGATAATGAGAAATTAGAGAAGCCAGATTGGGTTTTGTCAATAGTGGATGATTTTACTTTGGTAATAGAGATAAAGCTATCTTCATGGAGACTTCCATCATTTTTTTATTTTTTTTCCTACAATGAGTGCAAAATTCTACTTGGAGACCAAAGTCATACCTCTGCAACGTAGATACCAAGGCTTGCCGAAAATGGCAAGCTGCATAGCATGAAAAAGAATGCCTCCAATATATTACATATGGGACACCCTGCCAACAAATATAAGTGATTCAGAATCATTATGGCCTTTAAAATCATACATGACTACATGTGGTCCAAGATCTGCCAAATTTCACATGGTAAAGAACCTGGTGCATTGTCAAATTATTAAACAGAAAGATCACACATCAACAAACTGACATTATATGGGATATTCCTAACCTTTTTGGGAGTCGCTGTCCTTTCCCAAGATGAAAAAAATCCAAAAAACAAAAGAAGAAAAAAAAATTCCAGTAGCTCTATCAGATATCTCATCAAGGAATTATTTCAATTCCATAAGTTTTTCTTTCTTTTCTCAAAACAAATTCTAAAATGACAAACGTCCCATGATATTTCTTGCATAATCAATGCACCATATTTATTTCGGTACCTTGTGCAAAGGAAGTCTTATTTTTTCAATATTGTCATACACCTATAAAGTCATAGTTTTTTACATTCAGTTAGTTCTATGAAAGAAAAATACATTATTTTTAAGTTACAAAACATGACCTACATGCCATCACTATAAACTCTGTAGTTGATATGTGTTTCTCTTTTTCTTTAACTTTGTTTTGGACTTTCACAACAATTGGGTTTTAAATAGATAATAGAGTATTCTATTAAATAAACTTTGTGATGTTTCGGGCAACAAGAGCCTTCAACTAGTTTCTGTCTTTTCTTACAAGTTCCTTGAACTAGTTTTGTTGAAGAACAACTTTGTTTTAACATATTTCCAGAGGGAAAAAATCTCACACAAAGAAAACAAAAATGCTATTAAAATCTCAGCAGCCAACAAAGAAAATGAATAAACCATATACAAATTCCACAACAACAAAATTCACCTTGGAGTGCAGTGCCTCTGCCAATTTTTCACCATTTGGTATCTCCAAATAAACCTGCAAGCCATTTTCACTTGCTTAGACCAAAAACCAAAAATATCACATAGTGACTGTGAGATAGAACCACCAGGTGAAATAATCATGGAGTGGAAAGGTAAAACACACAAACAACCACTAGAAGAAACAGTAGAGGAACATAAAATTTTCCTTTTAATTCACAAAGACTTGGGAGAACATGTATTTGGCATTATTATTGGAGGAATTACTCAGATATACGGAGCTCTACCCCGAGTGTATCAAAAACCCAATTCGGCTTTATGCCAGAGAGGTAAACAACTGAGGCTATTTTCCTACTTAGGCAACTGACTGAGAAGTTCAAGGCGAAGGGAAAAGACCTCCACATTGTCTTTATTGATCTAGAGAAATCTTATGATAGAGTACCTCGAGATTTGATTTGGTGGGTGTTGGAAAATAAAGGAGTCTTTAGACCCTACATTGACTTAGTTAGAGATATGTATGATGGGGTAATAACTAGTGTACGAACAACTAAGAGAGAGACGAGTAAGTTTTTAGTGCCAATAGGTCTACATCAAGGGGTCAGCATTGAACCCGTACCTCTTTGTCTTAGTTATGGATGACTTAACTAGGCATGATATTTGCATATGACAATTTTGATCGATGAGACCCGAAACGGCGTCAACACAAAGTTAGAACTTTGGAGGGATGCTCTAGAATCTAAAGGTTTTAAAATTAGCCAAACTAGGACAAAGTATATGGAATGCAAGTTTAATAATAATAGGAATAGAGACGAGGAAGTAGTTAAGAGTGACGGAAAACAAAATACCAAAACGAGCACTGTTTCGATGTCTTGGGTCGTTAATCCAAGAAAATGGAGAGATTGAGAAAGATGTTGCACATAGAATTAGAGCTGAGTGGGCAAAGTGGAGATATGCAAGTTCTATAGGACAGCTGTGAGACCAACTTTTCTCTATGGGGCGGTATGTTGGGTGGTCAAAAAACAAAGATCCATAGAATGAGTGTAGCAGAAATGAGGAGTGGCAAGACAATAAGGGATAGAATTCGAAACAAATACATTCGAAAAAATTTAAGTGTGGCACCAATAGGTGATAAGATGAGAGAGAATAGACTTAGGTGGGCTGGCTATGTGTGGCACAGACCCAGTATAGCACCCGTTAGGAGGTGCAAGTTAGTTCAAATGGAAGGCTCAAAAAGGGCAAGGCCCAAAAGGACATGGTTGGAAGTTATGAGAAAGGAAATGGGGACTTATGATCTCACTGAAGGTATGGCCCTTAATAGAGCAGAATGACGAACCAGAATTCGTGTAGCTAACCCCAATAGTTAGGAAAAGGCTTTGACGATGATGATACGGAGCTCTACCCCCCAACCTAGGGATTCAGTGTTCTTAATCTGGCAACTAGTCTATAATTCAAACTCCTTAGTTGCCAATTTATTGACGAAAGAAATAAATGTCAAACAAGAAACTAATGATGTTATTAGTGTGCTCACTAATTAAAACATGGGGCACTCACAAATGCAGTAAAAGAAAGTGGAAATGACGAGGAAAATAAAAGATATAGCGAGGGAAGCAAAAACCCTTTCAACACGTTTGGTTCATCAAAAATTTCTCTTCATGAGGGTGATTTCCGAGATATCGGCTTCATATCTTGCGAAGTATGAAATCGGTTTCACATGAAATGCCACTATTTGGTATAGCAGTGTTAAGATTTTAGATTTCCTAGGGTGCCTTTTTCCCATGTAACAAACATAGGAAGCAGCTCGGTCAACTGTATGAACCGTTATAATGTCTCGTGTATGCTCCATGTGAATAGAAACAGCAATTAATATGCAGTGATAATGCCAATTGAATAAACAAAAAAGGGTAATTAAATATCAAAGACGGAAGAAAAAGTCCCATGGGTCTGACATTCAGATACATAATCAAACCAGCATACCATGTTCAGCTTGAGTTTAATCTACGCAAGCTTAAGCTATAAATGAGATAACTAGGACTACAAATGAAAGAATTTGTCAAAAGAAATAAAACAAAAAAAATAAGGCTTCATTTGGGGCATGCTTAAGATCTAAAAATAAGAATAAGACCATAGGTGAATGAAGTTTTATTGAGCTATTATTGAGGAGAAATAAAAAAATAGGACTACAATATGCTCTCTTTTTTAATATAGGACTACAATATCTTATAATGCAAACATTATCACAACATGAAGACAAGCCAACCATCCATAAATTTAAGCTCTACTCGAGTAATTCCGTATGCACTTAGGTTCCTAATTTAGCTCATTCAGTTGAAATACTTCTTGCTCAGAAATCATCATGAACCACTAAACAAATTGGACCAGGCTCCAACAGGAGTTGTAGGATAGCAATTTGAGGAAGCCCCAAAGAAATTAATCCCCCAAAGAAACGTTAATTCCACAATCAACTATTTCATTCATCATAAATAAAAAGTAATGTAGCGATTTTTAGGGAGAAATAGTAGATATTTGAATTGGGTACCGTGGACGGTAATTTGGAACCAAAGAGTCTTGTTATGGCATCAGCTGAGGATATATTGACATCCCCCAAAACCAAAGGCCCAACTTCATCTTTATGCAAAGACTGCTCCCCTTGCAAGTAAACAAAATCGAAATCTGAAGACTCTAAAACACGTTTAAATTCTTCGCTTGAGGGATTAGTAATTATCTGAACCTGCATTCAATTTAATCCACATAAAAACGAGAAGAAAACTTAAAGAGTGAAGAACACACTCGAAAGGAAAGGTACAAATCAAATTTCAAAATATAAGCAGGCATTACTATGAAAACAATGTAGACATACACAATGATGATACCAAATTGAAATCAGAATCCTTGAAAGAAAGAACTTGAGGAGAGAGAGATAGAAGAGAGAGAGAGAGAGAGAGAGAGAGAGAGAGAGATATGAAAGCCAAACTTACAAAGAAACAAGCATAAGAAAACCAGACAAATTCAATCAAAATTTGCTAACTACATGAGACACTAAGAAGGATTCAATTGAGGCTAAGATAAAATCTCTAGAGAGAGAGAGCAAAACTAACCTCTAAACGGCCTGAAGAAACAAGTTCTGGGAATGGGTAGACAGGGCGATCCTCTGCATTCTCTTGCTTCTCCTTATCAGAGCGCTTACCACAAAGGACACCAAGAAGAATGCAAGACTGCTTTGGCACACTGTAAGTACCTTGGCCTTGTAACATTTTTTATACATGACCCCCTCTATGAAGAGATGGGAAAAACCAGAGGATTTCCTCTTGATTTTCAATACGAAATGGCACCTTAAAGCAACAAAACACTTAGCTCTCCTTCCCCGAATCTCAAAGAAAACTAGTTTACTAAGCCCTTTCTTGATTTTAACAGAAAACAACCAATTGCCATGAACGCAAACCCTAATCAATGGAACTTCCTGTAGACCTCACAATTGAAGCACAGAGAGAGAGAGAGAGAGAGATCCAAACTCCAGACAGAAACCAGAAAACATCAACTTTAAAAACCAATAAAAAAATTAAAAAAATATCCACCTGCAAAAAGCCGAATCAAACCCTAAAGACCAAAAAAACCAGGCATCAACCACCTCCAAACGCTCGACCTCTTTCAAAACAAAAAAACCCAATAGAGAAAAATACACAGATGAGAAAAAAATATATCCAACCAAAAAAACAGGAGAACAAAAACACCCCAAAAAATTCAACCTTCAACCACCAAGAACAAGCATAAGATAAACCTTGAGAGAAATCACATACCAAGAGGAAACCCACCGGAGAAAAACTACAAAACGATCCAAAATCGAAGAAAGCTCACAACTTCTCAGCACAAAGCCGCACAGAACAGTGGAGAGAGGCCCTCAAATCGCCCCCAAAATCAAGCAAAAAGGGATCCAAACCCTAGAGAACCAGAAAAGTAAAGCGCTAATGAAACCCTAATGCCTAGAAATCCCCCACCCAAAAAAGGCCACATATTCACACACACATAAAAACCCCAAGTCCTAAAAAACAATTATATAATAAGAATCCTTGCGTGATAAAATTCCACCTCTCGAAAAAAACCAAAAATCTCCTATTCATATGGGTTAATTTCCCTTTGTTATGGTGAATGTCAGTGGTTTTAGAGAGAGAAAGGTCAAAAAAACAAAAGATCAAAAGAAGAACATGCTCATAGTAATAATAATAAATGAATCTAGAGAGAGAAATCTATTGATACAAAGAAAATTCCCATTTTTTTTTTTTTTTCTCTTTTTCATCCGTCCACGAGATTCGGGCATTAACAAAAACAAAAAGTACTTAGTTTGATGACAAAACGAATTTCCACAACTGTTTTAAAGAGTTCTCATTCATTTTTATTTGAATTTATAAAAATCCCTTTTTTCTTCTCCTTTTGCTTTTTTTAAAGTCTCTGACCCGATTGAAGTCCAGCGTTTCTCTCTCTAGAAACCATAACCATCCAATCCGTGGTTTCTTTGCCTCTCCCATATTAAGATCCATCCAAAGATTCTCTCTCTCTAAAAAGCATCTGAAATTTCTATATATAATATGCACCAAACAATTTCACATCTTATAACTCCTAAAAACATTGAAATTTGGGCCCCTCACTCTCTTGATCTATAATCTCTCATGCCTTTTATCTTGTTCTTTGAAGAAACAAATGACTGGAACTGACCCTCCCTTTACTGAAAGAGCTACGAAAACCCCACAAACCATGTGAATGGATCCACCGTCTAAAATGGAAATTCTAATATTTACATGGAATCAACAAAAAGACTTTAATTTTGGACTTTTACAAACAACTAACAAGCTACTTAGCCTACCCCTCTCTCTCTCTCTCAATCTAAAAATCAAAATCAATTGGTAAACTAGTAAATCATTAATAACAATAGTTGCGCCTCTCTCTTGCTCTCTTTCTCTCTCTCTCTCTCCATGAGAGATCCACACGCCCATATCCCTAGATCCCTATACCAGGGCTGGCCACGGGCCGGACCGTCCCTAGCTCTAGCCCGGCATGGATCCTTATACGACTGGTCCAGCTTGGCCAGACCTAAGGTCAAAGAAGCCTTAACCCTAGCCCAGTCAGCCTATTATGGCGGGCCAGTTGGGCTAGATAAAAACAAAAAAATGAATGCGAATAAAGAAAAAAAGAGGGCCAGGCAAGGCTGAACTAAGCCCGACCCTATCCTTCTAGGACTGGCCCTAGCTTATTAAGGCCAGCCAAGACGCATTGGGCCAGATAAAAAAAAAGAAAGAAAAAAAAATAAAGAAATGAAGTGGGTCGAGCAGGGCCGAACCTGGCCCAGCCCTCAAGGCATGCTAGGTTGCCCCGGGAGCAGCCCACGGGCCAAATTTTGACGCCCAGGCCTAGTTTTTTAAGGCCCAAAAAACCCAAAGGCTAAACACACAAATTTCTCATAAAATGGATTTATTTATACTTTCATAGTTTACCAGTTAGACAAAACTAGCCAATCGTTTGACCCTTTCATTTATGACATTTATTCTATGACTCTTTTTAATTATAATTTTTTCATTTAGTTTCACAGATCTATGCTACCATAAAATTATTTGATTTTTTCTTTTTTTTTAAAAACCTGTTCTATTTAGAAATCTATTTTTGACCATTTTTTAAAATTAAATTATGAATACTCGTTATTTAAAAAAGTAATTAATGTCAATTTAAAAAAAATGATATTTGAAATTTTAGATATAGGACTTGATATGGGAGCCCTTTGAGAAAGAATCCAGCATTTTTTTTTTTTCCTTTTTTTGCAGTTCAATATAGGAAAAGAATCCAATAATTGGTTAGAATTAAAGATAGCGTTAGGTTTAGTGAGAGGTTTATACATGTGGTTAGAGATAGAGATTGAGAATATGGGGAGACAAGGAATTCCACATTTATTTATTACTGTTTTTGAGCACTGGAGTGAGAAAAAAGTTATAGAAACTTAAAAGTCTTTTTGGAATATACGACATCTTGTTATTATCCCCATAAGCAATTTTCGTATTTATTTTGGTTAGTTTTAAAATAGGATAAAACAAAACATCATTGTGAATTTCTTTTCTTAGGAATAAAAGACAAATCTGACTTGCAGTTTAAGTTAATCAGCACCACATCTCATATATTTAAATCAACGCTACCATCTCTTATATTTTTAATCTCTCTCTCTCTCCTTTATTTAGGGTAATTTGCTGTAGGACCATGTCCAACGCACTTATCTTTGAGGAATTGATCTTAATTATTTAAAATTGAATTTTTATTTCGATTTTTAAATTTAGTTTTAAGTAATTTTTCAGCCCAAAAAAGACTATAAACTTGTTACGGTATTGCTTCTATTGCCTATTGATCATTGAAGTACAAGTTTTGGTAAATTGTTTTGATTTGAAATCAAAACGACGTCGACCACCCAACGCAATTGTTGGACAGGGTCAACTTAGTATAAGTAAGATAGAGAGAGAGAGAGGTCTCATTTATACTTGAGGGGTGCTATTAGTCTAGAATGAGGTTTCAAAATTAGTGAGCCGGACCAGCCGGTTCGGATTGTAATGGTCGGGCCTGGTCTACTTCTACCTAAATATTGGGAACCAGCTAGTTTTGGCTAGTTCTTTGTTAGAGAACCCAATTCGGTCAGAGAACCAATACTTTCTTTTTTTTTAATACTTTTTTATTTTTGTGTTCCCTATTGTTTTTAATTTTTTATTCACCAATTCATTAAGCTGGATCGTCGATCCAAACCACCAGTATGTCGATCCAAACTGGTTTTCTAGAGGGGTTATTTGGGTCACCTAACCATGATTTTAGACCTTGGTCTTGAATTTTGTTGGAATAGTTGGCAATGAGGCTATAACCGTGTTGACAAGTTGCATATAAGGTTATCTCAAAATTTGGGATTTCTCTCTACCACCTCTATTATTTTTTATTTTTACTCTTATCTCTGAAGCTGTAGTTGTAAAATATATATGATGTAAGGGAAACAAGGACTCATGAGATAATAACAAGCAATATCTCTTTTCATGGATGTAGGCAAAAACGTTCAACCACATAATTCTTTCTTCTCCTTATTTTTCTCAATATGGTATTCGAGCAGACAATTTTTCTAGCGCGAGAAAAGTAAAATACACCAGTCAAGACATTCACCCAAAGGTGTATCCCATTAAAAAGCGTGCATCCCCGAGGTGAGGACCTTCATAAGCAAAGGTAAACATCCCTCGCATTTGCGTATGCTTGGGATTAGCAGTGCACTGTACACGAACTATCCCTCAGTGACGGATAATCCTTGATGGGCAAAGAGGAGAGTGAATAGAAGTGACCTTCCTTTGCAAACCTCAGAGATTGGCCTAGAGAGAGTTTTACTCTCCGGCCGCCGAAACCACCAAATCAAGGCTCTCATCCCAATAGGCGAAAAGACAGGTACCCTTAGATCTTAAAGGGGTTTCCAGATCTCAAAGGGGTTTTCCAGCTCCTATAGGAAAAGGAAAACATGCGACTTTTTCGTCCTCTTAGATCTTCTTCAAGCCCTTTTCTGGCTAACAGTGAAGAAAAAAAAAGCAGGGGCCTTTTGGCTCCTCTGCAATCCTAGAGTTTCCAATCCAAAAACCAAGGTTTTGGGGCATTTCGGTCCTATGCTATTCCCAAATTCTTACTTCTTTTGGCTTTTTCAACGCTACGGGTCAATTCTTCAACTACATTTTTTTTTTTCCTGAGCTTACTTGTGTGCCTTTGCCAAGGTCAGTAATTTTTTTTGGGCTGCAGCTGAAAATTCAAACTCAAATGAATCCAACTCAAATCTGAAAATTACTTCAGAACTTTTAAAGGGAGGGAGCAATTATCTTTTTTGGTCAAATTCTGTAGAAATGTTTATTAGTGGAAAAAAAAGTTATTTACCTAACTGGGTCAAAAAAGAAGGCTCCAAACCAAAATGACTCTAGTTACGAGGAATGGCAAACAAACAATGACCTCGTAAGGTCTTGGTTGTTGAATTCTATGAAAAGAAAATTAGCCAAAGGGCTTCAGTTTCTTCCTACTGCTAATACCATTTGGAATAAAGTCAGAGAATTATATTGCAACTTAAATACTGCTTCCAAGATATATCAAATTAGACAAGATATTATGTATTTAAAAAAGGAGGAACAATATGTTTGCGGGGTAATTGGGATTGTGAGTGGTTTGTATGTTGAACTTGATTATTATCTGCCTGCTACAACTGATATGAACACTCTTGAAACTCGTACGGACCAAGAAATGACCTTTGCCTTGCTTTTGACTTTAGGTCATAAGTATGAAAGTGTCAGGAGTCAGGTACTCTTAACACCTACCATGCCAAATTTTATCAATGTTTGTTCTATTCTTTCTAGAGAAGAGACACGACGTGCTGCAATGTCAGATGATGTTAAAAATGAAATTGATGTATTTGATCACTCTACCTTGAAATCTGAAAATATTGAAGGGTCTAGACAAGCCTTACCATCTAAGAATACTTCTTCCCGTAGCAAAGGGCGAAATGGAAAACGACCTTACTGTACTGAAAGCAAAAAAGAAGGACACTTAACAAAAAATTGTTGGAAATTGCATCCATAAAAGAAAAGAGAATTCCAAGAAAAAATGAAGATGGCCAATCAAGCTAAGAACAATACTCAACAAACCCTTGAGAAATTGGCACAACTCCTTCAAAATTTTGGTAAAGCTTCCATTGCATCTAATTCCCAAGGTTCCATCAGTGAGCTAGTTAACTCTTATTTACTTTCTCATTCTGTATCTTCCTGGATTATTAATTCTGGTTCCACTGACCATATGACAGGATCTAAACAAGTTTTAACTCAATATCATACCTCTCAAAAAAATAATCCTGGTACTATTGCTAATGGGTCGATGGTTTCTGTTAAAGGAAGTGGAAAAACAACATTTTTTCACAATCATCCTAGTACTGATGTTCTGTACTTACCTGATTTCTCGTCAAGCCTCCTTTCTATTAGCAAAATTACACAAAATCTTATTTGCAATATTATTATCCATTCATAGACGTTGGTTTCTAATAATAAGAAGGTAACAGAGAGCCAGTTGTGGCATTGGTGTTTTAGTCACCCCTCAGATAGAGTACTAAGAGTTCTCTTTCCTTATTTACATTTGGACTGTGAAAGTTGTGGTATTTGTCAGTTGCTAAACAGACTCGTTTGCCTTTTAAGATTTCAAGTAGGATTTTTTTTACTTCTTTTAATCTGATTCATTCTGATGTTTGGGGACTTGCACTTGTCCCCTCATATCGAGAACACCGTTATTTTTTAATGTTTATTGATGATCTCTCAAGAACTACTTGGGTCTATCTTTTTCAAACTAAAGATCAAGTTGTCCCAACTTTTCAGGAATTCTATAAGATGATTGAAACTCAATATGTGACTCGAATAAAAAAATTTACAATCTGATAACGCGACAGAATATGTTAATCATGTTTTTTCTAATTTTTTTAAAGAAAATGGGATCCTTCATCAAACCTCATGTGTGGGGCACCCCCACAACGAAATGAGATAGTCGAACGAAAAAATAGACGTCTCTTAGAGGTTGCCAGATCCCTAATGTTTCAATCTAATGTCCCAAAGTGTCTTTAGAGTGATGTTGTGTTAACAACTTGCTACCTCATTAATAGATGACCTAATAAATTTTTACAAGAAAAAGCTCCTATTGAAGTGCTAACAAAGAAGAAGAGCGTCATCTCACTTGAAGGTGTTTGAGCGTATTTGTTATGTGTACAATCCTAGATCTGACAAGCTTAGCCCTAGGGCACAAAAATGTATGTTCCTTGGCTATTCTCCTACAAAAAAGGCTTATAAATATTACGAATCATGTAATTATTTCTTGCGATCTTATTTTTCAAGAAATTGAACCTTAGTTTCCTCACACCCAAAATAATGTGAAAAATAAGCTTCAGGGGAAGAATTATATTATGCCTCTTGTCACCAGTGAAGACTATGTTAAAACCAGTGTTTAAAAAAACACTGAGTCGAACCGGACTCGCCCGGTTCGACTCGGGAATCGCCATGGACGAATCGAATCGGTGAAAAAAACGGGAATCGTCCGGTTCTAGAGAGAATCGGACGATTCTGCACAGTGACTCGCCGATTCACTGTACGGAATCGCGATTCCGTACAGTGAATCGGCGAGTCCCGTACGGATTTTTTTTTTTTTTTTTTTTGTTGTAATCCATGATAGATTTTTTTGTAATACTTGATCGATTTTTTTGTAATCCATGATCGAATTGTTTTTTTTTTTGTTTTTGTAATCCATGATCGAATTTTTTTTTTTTTTTTGTTTTTTGTAACCCATGATAGAATTTTTTGTAATCCATGATCGAATTTTTTGTAATCCATGATCAAAATGTTTGTTTTTTTTTCTTGTAATCCATGATCGAATTTTTTGCTTTTTTTTTCTGTAACCCATGATAGAATTTTTTGTAATCCATGATCGAATGTTTTGTAATCAATGATCGAAATGTTTGTTTTTTTTTTTGTAATCCATGATCGAATTTTTTGTAACCCATGATAGAGTTTTTTGTAATCCATGATTGAATTTTTTGTAATCCATGATCGAATTGTTTTTTTCTTTTTTTCTAATCCACGATCGAATTTTTTGTAATCCATGATTGAATTTTTTGTAATCCATGATAGAATTTTTTGTAATCCATGATCAAATTTTTTGTAATCCATGATCGAAATGTTTGTTTTTTTTTCTTGTAATCCATGATCGAATTTTTTGTTTTGTTTTTTTTTTTTTTTTTTGTTTTTTGTAACCCATGATAGAATTTTTTGTAATCCATGATTGAATTTTTTGTAATCCATGATCGAATTGTTTTCTTCTTTTTTTGTAATCCATGATGGAATTTTTTGTTTTTTTATGTTTTTTTTTTTTTGTAATCCATGATCGAATTTTTTGTAATCCATGATCGAATTTTTTGTAATCCATGATCGAATTTTTTGTAATCCATGATTGAATTTTTTGAAAATTTGTGATTTTTTTTTTTTAATCCATGATCGAATTTTTTTTTGGAATCCATGATAGAATTTTTTGAAAATTTGTGATTTTTTTTTTTTAAATCCATGATCGAATTTTTTTTTGTAATCCATGATAGAATTTTTTGAAAATTTGTGATTTTTTTTTTTAATCTATGATCGATTTTTTTGAAAATTTGTTAATTAATTTTTTTTAATCCATATTATTCAAAGACAAAATGAGAGAGATGATGATTCTGAGGCCACCCTATCCCAGCCATATTATTCACATATCGAGTCCCAACAGCAACAGTGTAGGGATGAGCACGACAGTACAAGTGAGCATGAAGGATGGATAAGCTTCGAGGATTTTGGATTGAGAACACAACGAAACACTAACACTCAGGGATTTGAGAATAGTCAGACGCCTGCTAATATCGATGATTCGTTTTTAGATCGAATCAATGAATTGTTAAACGAATTCAATCAATGGTACCAGCGTGACCAAGAAGAACAATAACGTCGTCTATCATTTATTTTTAGATCATATGTTACTAATTTTATGCTTTATTGTAGTCCATGTATGTTGATATGCTTATTCCATAATAATTCTATGTTTATCCTTTTGTGTGATGTAAATTAAATGCTGAATGACGGTTCATGCAGGGAAGAACATATCAATGTTTGCATATTCATTCAAAAACATGAAAATTCTTAACGGTGTACTCTCATTTCTTATTGAATTCCTAAAAAACAATATTTATAATGAATTTTAATAATTTTTTTGGATTTTTTTTAAGCTTTATTCTGATCGATTCACCCGATTCCCGATCCGAATAGCCGATTCACCGATCCGGATCGGTTTTTTGGGTGCCCGATTTGGGTCACCGATCCATTTTTTAAACCATTGGTTAAAACCGATATTAATCATGAAGGAACCAATGATGGAAGATACACTTAAGAAGAAAAACAACCTCAAGCCACCAACCCTTATACAACAGCTCCTCAAGTGGCTCCTCCCATGGTACCCATTATTGACTTTAATCGCCCTCTTCGCAACATTCAACCTCCAAGCAAGTTTCAAGATTTTCAGACTTGCCAAGTTTTTTCGAAATATCTTATTCAAAAGGTTTTAGATTATTCTAGAATCTTGAAATAACATCATCGTTATCTTAGCTCTATTTTTGCCAATCAGGAACCTACTAACTTTCAAGAGGCATTTTCTCACCCTGTGTGGAAAAAGGCAATGAAAGAAGAGCTCATTGCGCTTGATAAATATCACACATGGGAGCTTGTCAAGTTACCATTAGGAAAAAATATTGTTGGGAATAAATGAATATATAAAAAAAATCATACAGTAGCAATGGTACAATTAAGAGATACAAGGCAAGGGTGGTTGCTAAGCGGTTTACTCAAACGTACGGAAAGGATTACAAGGAAACATTTGCTCTTGTTGTTGAAAAAAATACTGTTAGAGTTCTGCTCTCCATTGCAACCAACCTTGATTGCCCATTGTACCAACTTGATGTTAAAAATGTGTCTCTTCAAGGGGATCTTGAAAAAGAAAGTTACATGAAAATTCCCCAAGGTCATCCAAAGAAAAACTCAAATATGGTTTGCAAGCTAAGAAAAACTATTTACGGCTTGAAGCAATCGCCAAGAGCCTGGTATGCCAAATTGAGCTCTACACTTATTTCTCAACGTTTATCTAGGAGCACTGCTGACTCGTCTATGTTTGTAAAAATTGGAAAATGAGGTAAATTTGTTACCTTGTTTATGTGGTTGACATCATAATCACTGGACGTGATGTTCAAGGAATTTCTCTCATTAAGAATATCTTCATCATGTTTTTTATCTAAAGGATCTAGGGAAATCAAAGTGTTTTTTGGGTATCGAAGTTGCATGCTCAAAAAAGAACACTTTCCTATCTCAAAGAAAATATACTTTGGATTTGCTAAAAGAAACTGGTAAATTAGGCGCTCGTCCTATTGAAGCATCAGTTGAAATAAATCAGAAATTAACTCTTGATGATGGAGAACCAATCAAAGATATTTCAATATATCAACGACTTGTGGGAAAATTAATTCATCTAACTATCATTAGACCAGACATCACTCATGTTGTGAGTCTAGTTAGTCAGTTCATGCATGCTCCTCGCACCACACACATGGAAGTTGTCAATAGGATATTAAAGTATTTTAAAAGTTCTCCAGGAAATGAAATTTTAATGAAGAAAAATGACCATACTACTATTATGGGATATTGTAATGTTGATTGGGCAGGAGATCCTTCTGATAGAAAATCCACTACGAGATTCTGTACTTTTGTTGGAGGAAAATTAGTCACTTGGAAGAGTAAAAAACAAAATGTTGTAGCTAGATTTAGTGCTGAAGCTGAATACCGGGCTATGGCTTCTACAATGTGTGAATTCATATGGCTCAAGGCTCTTCTTCAAAATCTTGATTTCAAAAACTCCACTCCAATTGTGATAATCAAGTCGCTATTCACATAGCATCAAACCATGTGTTCCATGAATGAACTAAGCATATGAGGTTGATTGTCATTTCATCAGAGAAAAGGTTCAAGAAAAGATCAGTCAAACTCCTTACATCAACAAAGGAAACCAACTTGTAGATATTTTGCAAAAGCCATGGAGAAAGAGAAATTTTAAAAAATTCTCAACAAGTTGGGTGCTTT
This sequence comes from Amborella trichopoda, assembly GCF_054954075.1. Taxonomy (NCBI): domain Eukaryota; kingdom Viridiplantae; phylum Streptophyta; class Magnoliopsida; order Amborellales; family Amborellaceae; genus Amborella; species Amborella trichopoda. The sequence continues at coordinate 6,215,310 of NC_142348.1, forward strand.
CAATTTTTTCGCACCAACTTGAGGGAGAGTATTGGAATAGTTGGCAATGATGTTGTAACAGTGTTGACAAGTTGTCAATAACAGTTACCTCAAAATTTGAGATTTCTCTCTATCACCTCTATCATCTTGTATTTTTACTCTTATCTCTAAGGATGCAATTGTAATATATATATATATGATGTAAGGGAAACAAGGAGTCATGAGATAATAGCAAGCAATATCCCTTCTGGTGGATGTAGGCAAAAACGCCGAACCACGTAATTCTTTTCTTCTTCTTATTTTTCTCAACAAATTTCAATTTCCTTATCTCTCTAGATTCACAACTACATACATCCATGACACATCAGATTCTCCTTCCAACTAAGATCAGAAAACCATTTCTAAGAAAGGTATTCCAATTAATCAAGCTAACTTTTGATGTTTCGGTACGTGGAAGTCTCTCTTTGAAAAATCTCCATGGGGCACGCTGCTATACAAAGGTGGTGTTTGATAACTTTTGCTATAGTTTTTCTAGGAAAATCCGTGTTGCAAACTTTCCTGGATGTTGGGAGGCAAATGAAAATTGGTAGCATGAATGTTGGGAGCCCGTTTGAAAAATTGTAAGATTTTCTTGCTAATTTACCAATTTAATAATAATTTAAATTCCATAAATTCATCTCAATGTTGCAATTGAACACTAGGTAAAATGCTACTGAGCTCTTTATTAGCTACCCATACACCCTCTCAAATATATGTCATTTCTAGCATAACTGGAACAGATAAAATTGCGGTTCTACAGCTTTATCTTAATTTTGCATTTGAAAAGTCGGGTAATCATGAGTTGGCACTTTTTTTTGTTTAAGAATACTAAAAGGCCATTTCACATTTAATACAATATTAGATTATACCCACTATCCATATCCTATGCAAAGCAACAAACAAAAAAGAGAAAGATAATACAAACAGGCAAAGAGACCCAATAATTTCAAGAAAGCACAATAACCAAAGAAAACCATCTTCCACTTTCTAATCTAAAGTATCTGAGGATATATAATCTTTAATATATATTTTTAATATAATGTGATCCTAATTTTTAGAGAATATATAATCTTTAGCATGAAGATCATGAATATGAAAAAAAAAAATTGAAAATTAAAAATAATAGTTATATTAAAAAAACATTTGGACCATTAGTTACAATTGTTTTTAAATGGACCACCTATTTGCATTCATCTTTAAGATGGATACTTTGTACCTCTGGACTACACATTGTAGAAATGTGGTTCAATCCTCATAATTTGTTTTCCAAAACATAATCATGAAATGTGGGAAGTCTCCCCTGTCTCTTAAGAAAGTGGCTTCGTGCCCTAGTAGGTATGAACCTGATTTCTCATAGGTGTCCTTCATGGAGAGAAATTTTCCATGAGCCAAACAACGTCTAGAAGTTTGTGATATAGTAAGGAAATTTTTATATGGTATTAACCATATACTATACGGATAAGGTGGCACCTAAAAAATCCATTAGTGAAGGTTATTTTTATGTTGGAAAACCCTCAAATCGATCATCTCTAACACATTATCATCAACATGGACATGAAAAAAAAGGATTTCTAGTACCAAAAATAGTTCATCTTTTAACACAGTATCTGGATCGTTCATTTTCAAGATTTTCAAGTTTCATAATTGGGGAGAAATAGATTTTCATATCATCGCAAGGCTATGCGGCACCAAAACTGCATTTTCAACATAGTTTTGAGACACACGTTACTTCTGTAGTATAAGGTTGAAACCTTATACAAACCTCACCCATATTCTCTAAACTGCGTCAAAAGTCATGAAATTTTGGTGTGAGAAACGGCTTCAGTCGTTTTCAAAACATTTTCTCCACGGTTTCTAAATAAATCAAGTCATGCTTTCAATTTTCGCCAACGGAGAGACGTTTAAAATTGATTACGATGCAAGCCCAATGGGGAGAGGCCCAAATGTGACCCATATTGGGGTATGAGCATCACGTTAAGGATAAAAAGTTGTAGGAAATCCTTTGATTCGTTCATATACCAAAGGGAAAAGTTTATATAGAGCCAAGGCTCTAAACAATCAAATTACATCCTACCTCGAAATTTTCACTAGAATAGGTTGTTTTGATGCTCAAATATCCTCAAATTGATCATCTCGACATCAAGATGCATGGACATGAGAAAAAAAATGGATTTCAAGTTTTGGAAATAGTGTATTTTGTAACGCATATTTGGACCGCCAATTTTCTAGAGTTTCAAGTTTTAAGGCTATCACAGAGATTTCTAGTATGGAAACCGTATTTCTCGATACTATTTGAAAGTAAGCTCTAATTTGATTGTTTAGAGCCTAGGCTCTATACAAACCACACCCTTTAAAAAAATTGTTATGTACATCTAATAAACAATGGATCAATTTAATTTTTTAGGTTACTTTTGTTTGTCGGAAGATAAACGTTCCCTGGTAAAAAGAAGTTATTCTCTCTTAAGAAGTTGAATGTTAACTTCTGGAAAGTTTTAAAAGTTATGAGTACTGTAATATTAAAAAAGTTTTGGATACCTGTGTTTTGATAACAAGTATATATATTCAATAATTCAAAATGATCAAGTTACTCCTGTCATTTTTCAGGCGTATTTTGATCATTTTATATTTTGAAAAATATTTTTTTATATATTTTAGTGCACATGTCTAAAATTACATTATGTTTCAATTTCTGAAAAAATATTAAAATTCATATAGTGATATGCATTCTGAACCACATAATGAAGATCTGACAGCTCCCATTCCACTTATATTACTATTCATTATAGCTACCCAGCTATTGTAAAGTTTACTCATATATATATATATATATATATATATATATGCTGTGTGTGTAATATTTTATGTATATTTTACTAATATATATTTGTGTTATATATAATATAATATAAATCTACATTAATATGTTTATTATGTATAATGTACAAATTACATTAATAAATATATATACATATATAATATATAATATAATATAAATCTATATTAATATATTTATTATGTATATTTGTATTGTGTATAATATAAAATATAATATTTATTATGAAAGAGTAATGATCCTATGAGACCTTTCCACACCCATGTGTGTAGGACCTCAAAAGATCACCATTAAATTTGACACGAATCTTTAGAAAAGTTAAGTCCCACACCAATGTGATAACTTTTTTAGAGATCTGTGCCAAATTTAATGGTGATCCTTTGGGTTCCTACACACATGGGTGTGGGAGGGTCTCATAGGATCATTACTCTTTTTATAATACAATATATGATATTTGTATATTATATATACTATAATAAATATATAAGAATATTATATATTATATATAATATATAATAAATATATTATATCTTACAAATTACGTTAATAAAATAAATATACATGTATAATATATAATATAATATAAATCTATATTAATAGTATTTATTATATATAAGGTACATTGTATATAATAATATATAGATATATAAATTTTAAAATATATAATATAATATAATATTATACTATATTATAGTATATCATATATTATATTATATAATGTAATATTATTATATTATATTACAGTGTGATTTCTATAAGGTTGCAATCTAAAACAATCTAATTAAGGGGCACCTCTAAATTTTATCATAGTATGTAATTTTGGTGTAATTAAGGTGCACCTCTAAATATTATCATAATATCTAAATTACATATGATAATATGTAATTAAGATGCACCTGTAAATATTATCATAATATGTAATTTTGGTGTAAAAAATACTTGGGATTATATTAAAATCCATTTTCATATTTAATTATAAAATTTTAAACTCCAAAAATAGTTTAAATCAAGTAAATCTATAAACATATGAAAATCTTGAAAATGGACGGTTTCGATAATGTGTTGCAAAATGCACTATTTCTTGCACTCAAAATCTTATTTTTTTCATATTCTTATATCTAGATATCGAGATTATGGATATCGAAGGTTTTGCAACATTAAAACAACATTTTCTGAGGGTTTTTTGAGGTGCATCTATAATTCTACGTTTTAAGGTTGCAACCTTATATAAACTTTTTCCATTATATAATATACACTAACATTCTGTATTATATTATACATATATTAGTTAAGTTTATATATTGTACTGTGAGCAGTGTGGGATACTGAGGAATGGGTCGAGGAAACTTCATTGGGGCTGGAAGAATCAGAGACAAAGTAAGCCTTTGATTTTATTGGTATTAGATTTTTTCTTGGCTAATAGAAATGAGAGCGTCTGGGTATGGTATAGAAAGGAAATGAAACAAGGACTTGTGTGATCTAGACGTAGTATATAATAATTTTTTTCTTTCTTTTTCAATTTTTTTCCTTTTCTTCACAGTCTTGATCACTTACAAGTAGTCCTTTTACAATATAATAATTTCAAATAAAGTGAAATAAAATAATACAATAGGATCTCAATATCTTGAAGTCATTCAAAACCTCTATTTCAATAACAAAGAAAAGACACAACCTATGCTTGAGCATAAAAAACATAATAAATAAATATGGAAGAAACAAAAGATGATGTCAGATGTTACCTTAACCGGGCTTAGTACACTCCATGCCGAGTCTCTTCCTTCCAATGGTGCTCGGGATCTTTGATAGGTCTCTTGATTTATCCTTCTTATGGTAAAACATAATCAATACATATAGATATCGATCTAGAGCCACCCATCTAAAGGCCTAATTCAAACCCCTTGGCTTGATCTTTATACGAGATAGAAATCAAGAAAGGAGGGAAAAAATTACTAGCTATGGATGATCCATTTGCAGCCTACAAAATTACATAACCAAAACCTAGCTTAATTTAGTACCCATGAGAGAGATTCAAGCTTAACCTAGCCTAGCTTGGGTGTACCCACCTTAGGATCGTTCGTGAGAGAGAGAGATAGGCTAAGGTGGGGTGTGGCTCCTTAAATTTCTTGTAGAGAAATAGTAACTTATGTGGGGCATGCCCTTTAGAGAGGCTAGAGAGATATTCTATCTTAGAGAGAGTAAATAAGAGGCGTAGAGAAAAGGGAGGAAAATAATCTCTTTTATAAATTTTTCATGCATTAGGGTTTGCCATAAAATTGTAGGAACAAAACTTGATCGTCGATCTAATGAGACTTGTGAGGTGAGAGATGTGAGCTACCTATTCTCTAGATCCAACATCAAGATGCTGAAGAAGGTGCTAAAACCTTAACATTCCCTTTTTAAACATGTACTCATCAAATAAGTTAAATAAGAAAAATATTTATTTACTTTATCTAATAGTAAATATTCACTCTTTATTTCTTAATCAAACCTTTTTTATTCTCAAGATTTTCTAAAACCACATATTTTATTCCTTTATTGCAAGTAGGCTTCTCTTCACAAAAGGAAAACCAACTAGCATGAGATGCCTCTCACAATATTTAGCAAGAAAATACAATCCCATATGGGTGGAGCGTGCCACCCTTTGGTGGCTACTCATGGGCCCCACCTAATCCGACCTCATCAAGGGCTAACCCACTAAACCCTCATTGGTTTCATCTTCATGCCCAGGTATATTGGGTTTTCCAACTCGACTGGCCTAGCACGTCAAGTTTAAGTATCGACAAATTGCATTTGGCTAATATGGTACACAAGAGGACCACACTACCACTGAATTTATATTTTACTATATATACAATGCTTATATAAGCTCTCATAAAGCTTTTAAATGCCACATAAACCCAACATCTCCCATCTGGCCTTTGGAGGCCTTACAGTCTCTCTTCCTCACATTATCATTCCGCCAATTATAATCACTCTTTCAAGCATTTTTTATTTTTTCTCTCTTATTACATTAATCATAATTTTCGCTATCAATCCTTTCACAAAGGATTTATGGAGGTATTGCGCCTTTCTCTTAGCTGCTCGGATCTCATCTCAAATGTGGTCATAGTCCATCTTTCATATCGCATCGCAAATCATGGACCTGCTGTTGCAGAAGATTATCATGTACCCTCATCGCATGGAGTCATATCTTCATGGGCTCAAAGGAGTTCTTCAGTCAGATTGCTCCCTTCTGTAGCCATACAACCGGTGCCACACATTCGAGTTCCATGGGTGAACAACATTTAAAGTATATTGTTTCTGCTGGCCTGTCAAACATTAGCAGATGCTCCCATTGGAATATTATTTTATCTAGATCTATTTGTACATGTATATCTGAATATCCAAGCAGCTAAAAAGAATCGTAGAGCTGTAACAACACCCACTCAATTATTACACATATAAGATATATATTCTTAGCATTCTTATGCCTATATCATATAATATGGCAAGTTTTTATGCAGTAAGTAATTCAACGTCTATTGGTTTCACAATGTGTAAAACCTTATGAAGTACAAATGTTCAACCACACTACTTTTCTTGATAATAAATCCATACAAACCAAATTATCTAATCAACACAACATATGTCAAGGAAGCCTTTCAAGATGGCATTCCTATAACATTCCTTATAGTTCAAGGTCTTAAGTTATCAAGGATTCTAAACAACTAAAAGCATGGGTCAAGGCATATGGGTATTTAAAAAAACAATTCATGAATATATGATAGTTTTTTCTCAAGTTTATAAATACCTTCAAAACACAATGTTTTTCTCTTTAATAAAAAAAGCTATTGATTTAGTACACATACATTTACAAGAAATAGTTCGATAATAGCATGATGGTTTAAAATGATTTTCCATAAAGATTTAATGGACCTTGCAATACTTTGGGTTTTTTCAAAACCATATTCATAGACTTTAGGTTTTTCTCAAATCATCTAATTTAATTTTAAAATATATGCTTAGTCTTCAAAAATCATTTTATCTCATTCACCTTCAATTTCTTACCAAGTCAGGTTCATGGCCATAAAAACAAAACATAAAAACCATCTTCTAATTTTATCCAAAATAAAACACGACTAAATAATAGTTATAAAAAACTAACAAAATACTTCTTTTTGACAAATATGGAGACCTAAACGCAAGATCATCATCACTTGCAAAATATCATATTACTGGACATTATTGAGAGGATGGTCACTAAGACCAAATTCCATCAAAACAATCACTTCATGCTTACATATTTGAATGAGCCAAAACCATCACTCGTGTTTCATATTTAGGATCATAGTTTTTTATCAAATCACATCTCCATGTGTATCATTACCTTAAGTAGTTCATACTCAGGCATAATGAGGCACTAAAACACAAAGTCTCCATAAACTGGCTCTTTCATATTTGTTAGCACCTATCACCTAATGTTCATACACTCCATACATATTCATAAAACAAATAGCCAAAAAAATATAATCAATGAAACATAATAAAATGTTACTAAATCATCTTTCCCTATATGACCTTACCATGCAATTTGAGATAAATTTCATACCTCAAAACTATATAGTGTGGTATTTGGGTTTTTTTATTATTTGTTTTTACTTGTTGACAAGATTTTGTGATTTTGGAATAGCACATAACTAATGGAAAATTTATTGGTCAACAGTTTTTGTTGGGAAAATACGGTCCAACGGCCGAAGCGGAAGCAAAATAATCAATCGAGAACTGAGTATCATACCTGAGTGCTCGCAAAACAATTTTGGTAAATGAATATGGAGAAGAATGATCAACTCACATAGACACGTCCGACTGCTACTAGAGCTGCTGAAATCTGCTCCACAAAGCAAATCCCAAGTGAGGTGGAAGCTCAAAAATACTCCAACAACGATTGATTAGCAATCAGAGCTCGACTCTCACACACAACTCTATCTTTCAGGGTTGGTTCTATCCTTAGAACTTGAATGAGAGATGGATTGTACTCACACTCTCTCTCAATGGAAGCTCTCATACCTCTCACACCTACCTTATGTGTGTTATTGTGTAAAGACCTCCACCACTCCCCCTTTTATAATGAGAGAAAGAGACATTTAATTCATATGGGAGTAACCTCCTCATGAATGTGCAGCCTTATAGTGCACGATGCATGCTATTCATGGGAAGGTAACCACTTCATAAAGAGATGTAACCTCTACCCACCTCCCTTCATGTAATAACGTAAGTTAAACATGAAGGGGTGTGGTCCATTGGGGTGTACCCTCATGCTAGAAATGTACCCTCATGTCTACAGTTTTATATGTCACGAAGTGTCCATCTCTTCAACACTTAGATTCCCCCTTTCTTATATTGTGAAAAAATATTCTTCTTCATCCTATCATTCCAAGTATTACAAATTCGATTCCCTCACTGATCTTTAGAGTTTTCATGTTGTCACCAAACCTATATATATATATATATATATATATATATATATATATATATATATATTATATGAGTAATGATCCTATAAGACCCTCCCCCACCCATGTGTGTAGGATCCTAAAGGATCACCATTAAAATTGGCACGGATATTTAGAAAAGTTATCACATGGATATGAGACTTGACTTTTTTATAGATTCGTGCCAAATTTAATCATGATCATTTGGGGTCCTACATACATGGGTGGGGGAGGGTCCTATAGGATCATTTCTTATATATATATCAAGCCAAGATCTTCCCTAAGTTATTTTATCATTTTATTTTCTATATTTTATGCTAACAGTCTTAAATATCCTAGATATAATAATAAGATGATAATAACAAATAAGGAGAATGGAGATATATCAATTAGTAACCAAGTAGCATAAGAAGATTGATAAACTTTAATGCTCAATACTGCTCTGAATTGCATATTCAACAGAATATTACACTTTATTCAAACATGTCATATGGACTGTATGACAGACTCTGTAACAAACTGTATCAAAATATTTTACAGGACTGAATACATACTACAACAGGACTAGGTTGTATCACAATATACTAACAAACTGTATTACAAATATTAAAAAGACATTAAAAGAAAGGAAAACTTACTGTTTACAAATGCAGTAGCTGCAAAAAGCTCTCCACTGGTTTGGACAATAACTTAGTAACCTACTAAGGTTACCATCACACATATAATTTACAAAGAGAAGAGAGATAAAAGAGGAGAGAGATAGAAGAGAAGAGAGATGGAAGAGAAGAGAGAAGGGATGTTTGAAGGATGGATGGGAGAATGCAAGGAAGAATGGATGCAAAAGGAACTCAAAATGCTTTGTGAGGTCAGTCGAGTCCTCTATTTATAGCAGGCGGACGTGAACTTTTTATTTGTTTTGCTTTGTTGCTTTTGCAGGTTATAGGGATGCTTGCCAGCTGGAGAGTTGCTTTTGTCAGTTCCATGGATGCTTGCCAGATGGACAATCTTCAAGGAGTCTTCTTGTGTCGGCAACAAAGTGGGATACAGGTGGATGGTTCTGATGAAGGGAATCTTCTTTATAAAAGGTGAACAAGTGGAAGGGAATCTTCTTTATAAAAGGTGGACAGGTGGATTGAGGAAATCTTTTAGTGGATCACATTTTAGCTGATATGATTTTGTCGGCATTATTGTTTGTGGAATCCATGTGGCACTGTTACTTGTCGTATAGTGTCGGCAGAGGATGAAGAGGAATCTTTGCACAGGTGATTGAAATGACTTCTTTTGAAGTGACTTCTTGTGAATTATTTGGATGGTTGAACCGGGTCGGGTCAATAAAGAGTCTGTTTCTAAGAACAGCCACGAGCATACTTGTCTTCATTATCTTCAAATTCTTTTTCTTCTTGTGGATCTGTGCTGTCTCTGCTTCTTCAGTAAACATTTGTAATAGCTGCTTTTCAAGCTCTGCTTTGGTAGCCTGAGGGTTTTGCTTTTTCATAAGTGATATATATTCTGATAAACTATTTGGGTTGAAATATGAATATGATTTAGAAGCCAAAGGTATTTGTTTCATTTGAATATTCTCAGGTTCAAGATTATGGCAGACAAAGAAGTGCCACCATTTGATTGGAATTCTTTTTCCCACACAAGGAATATATTCATAATTTTGGGTATTATTTTGAGATATTACATATGTCCATTTAAGGATCCAAGGAATTTGATGTAGAGCAACAAAATATAAGTGATAATCAATGTTGGGATCTTTCCCATTGGTTTCAATAAATTTAGATTGAGATATTTGCAGGGCTTTTGGCATTATTTGGGATCGTGAACCCCATACCACAAACTAATTTTTAAACCAGTTTGAGGATGGATCAGTTACTGGCATCTTGAATTGGATGAACGAAGTATGAGAACTATACTGGTTTTGTATTATCAGAACTTTGTGTCAGGCATCAATATATTATGAATATCGATAATATTTATTTGAAAATTCTGGGGATATTAATTTCTTGGCTCTAGAAGGGTCTGATCCCCATTCACTGAACTGTAATACTTTTCTTATTTGCAATTTAGATTATGATACTATTTTAGAATTTTTCTGGTAATAATGGGCTACAGTAATAGAACCTATTTCCAATAGAACCATCTCATGCCATTCTCGGGTTTTGATACCATTAGAAGGGTTGAGATTATTGCAGAGATAATATTTGGCAACTGTATTTGGGTCATCGTTGAGATGAATATCTTCGATGATTGCATCTTCAACAAAAGCAATTTCTTCATACTGGGATCTCCCAGTAGAAGTAGTTTTCTTTAGTATTGGAGATTGCAAAAATACTGGTATTTGTGGAGATGGTGAAGGTTGACTGGAATATGGTGGATAATTTATAACTGGACTATTTGGGTTACTTGGAGAGTAAGGTGTAAGGTTTCTTAATGGTGATGGAGAAGAGGCTGCTGGTACTATATCAAGAGACATATCCATAGGTGCTTTTCCTTTATTAGTATTCATGATTCTATTATTATTAAATAATATTAAAGCTAAAGGAGGTTCTTCTGGGTCAGATTGGTCTGTCCTACCCCCCTGCAAAAATTCACGAGTGAGAAAATCAGGGAGATGATTAGTAGAACCATGTAAATGTTCAATCGTAAAATCGAAAGCAGAGAGAATGGCTTGCCATCGAGCAAAGATTTGTTTCGATACTAAATTTTGCACATGTTTAAGAAGAATATCTTTAGCAATTTTACAGTCAGTACGAATAAAAAAAATGGTATTTAATATATCACTTTGGAATTTAATGACAGAGTGAACTGTAGCTAAAATTTCTTTTTTAACAGTGAAATAATTTTGTTGAGTAGAATTCCATGCTTTTGAAGTATAAAAACTAATTGTTCAGTCGAATTAATTCTTTGTTTCAGTATTCCTCCTAGGCCTAATTCAAAGGCATCACATTCAATTATTTTAAAAGCATTTGTATCTGGAAGTGATAAACAGGGTAATTCTTTAGATTTGAGTTTAAGTCTTTTTACTGCCTGAGTATGAATATCAGTCCATTGGGGATGATTCTTTTTTAATCTATCATATAATGGTTTTGCATCTAATGCTAAGTTTTTATAAAAATCTACTATATAATTAAGACATCCTAAAAATCTTTGTAATTCTTTTTTATCTAATATTATATCTGGGAATTTATCAGCAAACTATATTGATCTATCTATTGGTATTATTCTTCCTTGAGATATATTATGTCCTAAAAATCTAATTTTGGTTTGGAATAAACTCATCTTTTTTGCAGAGACTACCAATCCTGCATGTTTTACTGCTTTTATAAAAATATTTATATGTTTTATATGTTGTGGTATATCTTCAGAAAAAATTAATACATTATCAATATATACTATCATAAATTTTAAATAAGACTTAAAGACATCATTCATTATCCTTGGAATTCTGATGGAGCATTCTTTAATCCAAAAGGCATGACATTCCATTCATATTGTCCAAAGGGTACATTGAAAGCTGTTTTATATCTATCTTCTTCTTTTATTTGAATTTGCCAATATCCAGATTTTAAGTCAAATTTAGAAAGATATAAGCATTTATTAATCTATCTAATAAATCTTTTTTATTTGGTATGAGATATCTTATCCATTGAAGTGCCTTATTTAATGGTTTATAATTTATGACAAGTCTTGGAACCCTTCTTTCTCTTTCTGCGTTTTATTTACATAGAATGCAGCACAACTCCAAGGAGAAGTACTTTTTTTTATTAAGCCTTTTCTCAATAGCTCATTTATTTCTTTTTTACAAAAATCTAATAATTTTATATTCATTTGTATTGGTCTAGCTTTTGTAGGAATTTTAGATTCAGTAAAAGTGGATTCATATGGTAAACTAACCACGTGTTTCTTTCTATCCCAAAAAGCATTGGGTAATTCATTACATATTTCAGTTTCTATTTGTTGTTTAATATTTTTAATTTGTTCTATCATTTCAGTAGATTGTAATTTTTCTTCTATCAATTTATATTTGATTTCTTCTTTTAGAGAACAGAGAAAATGTTCTTTTTATTTAATACTATCTTTGACTCTATTAATTTCTTTCAATTTTGGTTTATCTATAAATTCAAATCTTATGTTCTCTCCTGCAATGGTTGTTTCTATTTTTGTATTATTAATAGTTATTGGGTAAAGTAAAGTAAGAAAAGGTACTCCAAGTATTACTGCCTGACTTAGGCCTTTTACCATTATAAATGGGGTATTAAAACAATGTCCATTATTACAGACAACATCATTAGATAATTTATAATTAATAAATAATCTACTTCCATTAGCAGTATTTAAAATTTGTGTTGTTTTATCAAAATATTTTGTAGATACTAAACCTTCATTAATGTAGTTCAAATCTGCTCCTGAATCGATAAAAGCTAAGGATTGAAAATTATATTCTTCTTGTACTATGATTCTTATTCATACAAACCATTTTTGTGTAATAATTTTATTTATTAGATTTACAGATTTATTACTGTTTATTTCTTCTATTTTAGTTCCTGATGATTCAGATTCTTCTATTCTTCTAGAGTGATTATGATTATCGATTAATTGGGTGAATTCTATTTCATCTGTATCTGTTATACTTCTTGAAACTTCATTTTATAATTCTAATATTTTAATTCTATTTTTTAATTGTTGAACTTCTACTTTTACTTCATTTATTTTCTTTTTAAAATCTATTATCGTTGGTTCTTTTTTATTTATATCTCTTCTATTAATCCTTTTAATAATTTCAGCAAAATTATATTCATCAAGAGGTTTTATTAAAGGAAGAGGTTTATTTTTTGCTTTAGTTATCTTAATAAATTGGGTTATAGTTTCTCTTTTTTCATCTGGGTCTGTAATTCTTTCTATTAAATCTATTATTAAATTGTCTTCTTTAGATGGCATATTGCATTAACATTCTTGATTATCAGATTCTTCAGTAGTTTCAGTAGTACTGGTCTATATAAGATTTTCATCTTCAATATTTCCTATTAATGAAATATCACTAGAACTTTTTGTAGAATTTTCTTCAGAACTATCTTCATCATATATTTGTATAATATCATATATTTTATTTCTGATAGCTTCATCTAATATGAGTGTATCTATTTTCTTTTTGACTTTACAATTATTTTTATAATGACCTACTTTTCCACATATATAACGCACAGGTAATTTTTTCTTTCATTTTTTTATATTTTTGTTTTGGTGAAAACCTTTTCATAAATTTTTATCTTTATGTTTCTTATATGGCTTTCTTTCTTTTTTCTCATATTTATATTTTTTCTTTTTATATTTTTTATCTTTAGATTTTTCAATATTATAACCAAATTGTTCACAGAAGTCTCCAAGTTCTTTTCTACCGGTCATTCTTTGTTTATCTAATTGTTTCTTTAATTTCATATCTGTGCATAGGGCTAATCCTTCTGCACATATTTCAGCAGATAGTTCTCCTAGAGTATATACAGAATATGGTATTATACCTCCATGTTTATTTTTAAGTATATTTTTTACTTTTTCAGCAAATAAATAGGGTAATCCTGCTATAAATTTTTCTTTCCAATAATCCAATTGATTATCTTCTCTGGTTAATAATCTTGAGAGAAATACATCTTTATACCATTTATAGTGTAATAAGGTTGGGCATTTTAAATTAGATAATAAGTCTTCAGATCTAGCTTCAAGTAGGGCAGTACTCCCCACAAAATGAAGAGTGATGGTGTAAATGAGCGTATTGACAACATCACTTTCGGAGTATAAAATACCTTGATTTTGTTCATTTTTGACAATCCATTGCCTAGTTGTATTTAAAATTTGATTTTTGGTATTTTCAGGTAAATGAAAATCCCACCAACCTTGAAACCATCCAGTGAAACCACATACTATGGCCTTGGCGACTTCTTGGTCATGGTTTCCTACCATCTTGCAGGCAGATGCATACATGGTCATGTGTTTCATTGTATCAAGAATTTGATGTTCTGACATACCATCTATATTCCGATTAACTATTGTTCTTCTTGAATAGAAAGTAGTATGTGATATAAGGTCTTCTTCAAATTGAATATCTACTGGGGTTGGTTTATGGTGATATGGCCTAGTGGTTGCAGGTTTCTAATTTTTAACATAAAATATTCGTTGGAGAGATTGATCATTATTACTTTTAGTAAATGTTGTTTCCATATTTTCTATTGTGTCTTCTTTTATAGGTTCTTCTTCTTGAAGAGTTAAATTTTCAGATTCTTGGATTTTTCCTTTTCCTTTGATATCTATAATATCTTTTTTGTTTTCTTTTATCTCAAGTTTTGCTAATTTTGATATTAATTGATCGTATCTCCAATGTGAAATCTTTCTTTATTTATAACAGGAGGTGGTTTGAATAGTAAAGATTTTTGTGGTTCTTGTAGAGGAGCTGGTCTTAACATATTTTCAATTCTTAATGTTTGTTTACCTATGGATTGCATATATAAATTAGTATAATTATTTTGTTCTATTATATGAGGAATTAATTATGATATATGTATTATTTCACCAGTGGTCATTTTATATGGAGTAGCTTTTGTTTCTAGTGTGGGTGCATTATCTGCTTCTTTTGCTTTTATTACAAGGCTTCTTTCTGGGGGATGTACATTAGTAATTTTATTTTCTTCTGAGGTATTATAAGTCATTTATTGGCTTTCTAAAGTATGTATTTCAAAATTAGGGACTGAAACTCCTTTTTTTTTTAAGATTTTTTTTAGCCATATGAAAAATCCTTTATTCTGCTTTTCTGTTTTAAGAAATGTATTATAGTTTTTATGGAATAATTCTATTAATCTTGTTTCAAATGTGTTCAGATACCAAGTTCTAATTCTTTTGTTTTCTTCAGATAAATAATCTGTTTTTATAAAGGCTTTATCTATTTTTTTCTCTTCTTGCAGGGTTAATATGTGAAAATCCATTTCCGAATCAGAGAAGTCTGGATCACCTTTAGATTCATTATGTATCTTTTTGTATTGAGGTATTACAATGTTTTCCTTTGTTCTTATGACTCCTTGGATTTTTGGATTTATAGATGAAGTAGAGTGTCTAGATGGTGTTAGATATGTTTTATGTGATGTTATTTCAGAATCATCTTTATTTTTTTTATCTGTTTTTAAACTAGCAAATTGTATTTCTATATTACTATCCATATGTTCAATTATTTTATCTTGAATATTTTTTGAAGGTACTTGGTAATGATAATTTTCATTTTGTATACACCAAGATTCTGGTACGACTATTTCTGACCATTCTATAGTTTTTGGTATTATCGTATTAGATTTTTCTATGTTAGATTGAAATAAAGTAGTCCTTCCTTTTGTATCCATTTGTACTACTTTTGGACATAAAGTATTCATAACTTTATAGTATATTCTATATATTATGGCAATATTTTGTGATCCTAGAATCATATCAAAACCTTGGGTTTTTACATTTAATGATAATACATTAAGAATATTAAGATCATTTAGTGAAACCGAATAGTTGGGGAAACAGTTAAAATACATGGGTCCACTACATAAACTAGATTCTACCATTCCTAATAGTGAATCATAAAATCTATTATGTCTAGTATCTCTAAGATATACTAATATAGAATTATTAAGTCCTAATCTTGTTAAAGGTTTAACTGCTACTTGTATTAATCCTATATGTAAATAATTATAATTTTTATTTCTATGTGCTTGGATTATTTTGTTTGATAATAGTTGGAAATTCTCTTGAGTACTGGTAACTGATAAAGGTTGTTCTACTGTTTTAATTGCATAACCTATTTTTAATTCAAAGGTACCTTCTTTATAGATATTAGATATGGGTACTTTAGGTATATTTCAATTTTGAAGTTATTTTTCTACATCATTAATTAGAATTTCTTCCTTATTTTTTATCCTAAGAGTATTACTAGATTGAGGTAATGCTTTAATTGATAGATTCCTAATAAAACTTTCCATTATTAGGTTGCGGATGAGTGCTTTTTGACTACCTTTTATGTATTTCTTGATCTCAGCGGCTCTCCTGGCCTTAACGGTCTCTTAGACTGGGTGTCCTTTGCCTCAACTCTCGGACCAATATATATATATATATATATATATATATATATATATATATATATATATATATATATATATATATATATACCTTCATTTCGAACAAACCAAGATGTTTTATAAGTTTCATGTTTCTTTTTCTTTCTATTATTCCCGGATCAACATTCTTCACATAGAGTGTCATATCTTACAAACTTTGTATTACCTCCCTCTGAAGTTTTATTATTATAAATCATACTCATGCACACTATAAAACTTATAAATGAGCCCTAAAGAGGTCTTCATTGCGAGGAATCCAAATATGTTCCTTAACATACCACATCTTTTAATTTACTGTAGAATAGAACATGAACATCTTATGATAAAAATTTGATATCTCTCAACTCATAAAGGCGTTATCTCTGAATCCTTTTGAATATAAAAATAGACTAAAAATATAAAATAATGCTCAGTTCCATCCTAAATCACCCAATTTAGTGGGTCTACAATTTAGTGAAAGTCACGTCACAATACAATTTTCTCACCAGAAAATCAGGTTGCACACCTCTCAATAAAATATTTTTTTCTCTCAATTCACAAAGGATTTATTCCAGAAATATTTCTATTGAAAACTAAACTAAAAAACAAAGCATAAAATCATTGTGTGAATCCCAAGTAATACTTTTCTTCATAGATCACATCACAAAATAGATCATACTCCAGAATTCCAGAATGAACAGTATCTAGTTAAATTCTTTTTTCTCTCTACCTACAAGGAGTTTCCTTTTCAAACCTATTTTGTTTGAAACTAGACACTGAATGATAACACGCTTGTTTCCACATGCTTCATATCACTCTATTCAGTAGGCTTGATAAATATAGCTATCTATATCTCAATGAAGAACACACCAAATTGTAAAAACATCAGAATGACCTCTCTTCAATCCAAATTTTTATTCCTTTCTTACCATGGATATTTTTGTCTAAAGTAATTTTTAATAGAAACTAAACCTAGAACAGAAGTTAAAAACATAGTATAGGTTATTAAACATTCTGTTAAGAATGAAAATAAAATCATGACTCCCAAGTCATTAAAATAGTTTTCGTTGCAGAAAAAAGCACTTGTGCACCTTTCAATAAATTGACCATATCTTTCAAACTACAAGGAATTTGTCGATGAAACTATTTTTTTTTGTGAAAGTAAACTAAATTTGATGAGTCACAATAAAATTTCAGCTAAAAATAAAGTTATATGATTGATGGAAGTAATGAACAGTTCTTGGATTTTGTAAGGTCAGAACTGACACCATTCATTGATTAGTTCATAACTCTCAATTCCCCTAGGATTTCCCATTGAAATTTTACATGTAGTTCTTACTTTCAAAAACATATATTATCACTGAAGTATGCAATAGAAAAAAATATCTCATTCTTTTCTTCATATCACTGCTCCAAAATAGCACAAAATATCTCTTATGTAGAGTGCCTTTTTAGTGTTTGAATGTTCCAATAATTCTCAATTGGAGGTGTATTATTTGACCACAAAAGTCATTAACTTTCTTCATACCTCATTCCCAAGCTAGAGCTATACTCAAATAAAGAGAAAAGATTACTAATGACAACAAATATCAATAGCTCTGATACTAAGACTCATGTGATCTAGCCAAAGTATATAATAATTTTCTTTCTTCTTTTTCAATTCTTTTTCTTTTCTTCACAGTCTAGATCACTTACAAGTAGTCTTTTTACAATATAATAACTTCAAATGAAATAAAATAAAAGAATACAATAGGATCTCAAGAACTTGAAGCCAGTCAAAACCTTTTTTTCAATAACAAAGAAAAGACACAACTTATGCTTACGAATAAAATATACAATAAATAAATATGGAAGAAACAAAAGAGTATGCCGGAGATTACTTCAACTAGGCTTAGTAAACCTCACGCTGAGTCTCCTCGTTTCGATGGTGCTCGGGATATTTGTTTGGTCTATTAATTTCTCATTCTCATAGCAAAACCCAATCAATACACATAGATTTCGATCTAGAACCACCCACCTAAAGCCTCAATGCTTAGGCGTAATTCAATCCCCTTGACTTGAACCTTATGAGAGATAGAGATCAAAAAAAGAGAGAGAAAACTACTAGCCAGGGATGATCCTTTTACTGCCCACAAAATTACATAACCAAAACCTAGCTTGATTTAGAACTCATGAGAGAAATTCAAGCTTAACCTAGCCTAGCTTGGGCATGCCCCCCTTGGGATAGTTTGTGAGATAGAGATAGAGAGAGATACGTTAAGGTGGGGCGTGGCCCCTTAGGTTTCTTGGAGAGAGAGAATAACCTATGTGGGGCGTACCCCTTAGAGAGGCTAGTGAGATATTCTATTTTAGATAGAGAAGAGAGAGGTATAGAGACAATAGAGGAGAATGATATCTTTTATAGATTTTTTCATGCATTAGCGTCGGTCATGAAATTGTGCGGGCAAATCTTGACCGTCGATCTAAGGAGGCTTGTGGGGCGAGAGATGTGAGTAAGGTGCTAGAGCCTTATCATCCCATTCTTAAATATATTTCCATCAAATAAGTTAAATAAATAAAATATTTATTTACTTTCTCTAATGGTAAATATTCATTCTTTATTTCTCAATAAAACCTTCTTGATTCTCAAGATTTTCTAAAATCACATATTCCATTCCTTTATTGCAAGTAGGTTTCTCTCCACAAAAGGAAATCCAAATAACATGAGATGCCTCTCACAATATTTAGCAAGAAAATGCAATCCTTTATGGGTGGGGTGTGCCACCCTTTGGTGGCTACTCATGGGCCCCACTCAATTGTCCCATACGATTAAAATGGGCCTCCAATAGTTATGGAGGGTCCCACATATTTTAAAAACAATAAAAATTGAGTTTTAGATTTCCAAAACTCTTAGTTTATTTAAAAATTTAGAAATGAATTTTTCTTTATTTATAAATCCAAATTAAAATATCAAAAAAATCATAAAAAGTCAAATAAATATTATAACATAAAATGAATTAAATTAAATTAATTTAGATGGGAATCAGATTCGAATAGGTCTAGGATTTAATCAACACATAGGAGCACTCCACCTTCAACTGTGGACCACGATCCACACTAGCTTTTTCAAACTGATGGAGCAGTTCTCATGACCCACAGTCCACTGCAGGGGCTCATGATTGGACCGCCAAAGTCAATCAATGGGCTAGAGAATGTAATCCCAATTTGTGGATTTTAGATTCTCCTCTAGAAACAAATCATGATCCACCATACCATGATGCAACCATGACTCTATGAGGCATAAGAGTAATCTCTCGCACATGTACACGCTTCACCCTCAATGGTAGATTACTATCTCAGTACGACTATTTATGTACATGCCGTGTGATGATACAATGATGAAGTTTTAATCCTGTCTTTATAGACTACTCATCACACATAAGGGTTACACAGTCCCTTGGCTCTTATTCGAGCATACTCCAACCTCATCAAGGGTTAACCCACTAAATCCTCATCGGTTCCATTTCTATGCCTAGGTACCTTGGGTTTTGCAATTTGGCTGGCCTAGCACGTCAAGCCTAGTCCGAGTAAAGGTAAATTGCATTTTCTTAGTATGATCAATAAGAGGACCACACTCCCACTGAGTTTATGTTTCACTATATATACAATGCTCATACAAGCTCTCATAAGGTTTTTAAAAGCCACATACCCAACAAGTAAGGCATATGTAGTACTTCGAATGGCGAAGAGAGGCAGCTCGACAGGAGACACACTCTTTCTTCTTGTTACACTCAACGGTTCTTCTCCTACCATAAGAGTCAGTGATGTGTGGAGTGAATGGATGTTTTACATCATTGAAGACTCTTTCCACTGAATTTATAATGATGGGTTTTCAAGAACTAATATAATATAACTGGTTTTTTAGTCAAGGACAAGGACTCTACTCGACGTACCCTAGTGTAGAGAAGAGTTTCGAGGGTGGAACTAGGGAAGGAGGATTATTATATAATATATATTATGTTATAAATAGTTAATAGTGAATAGTGATCACCAAGAGCAGTAAATAAAAACAAGTTATGAAAGATTAAGTTCCTACCCCCCTCTTCCGGAACTTAAACTCTCTTGTTTTAAAAGGAAAAGAGAAGGTTTGCAGAAAGATAATGTTCTTTTTACTATAACAATTCTTGCGCAGCCAAGCGCGTAACCGCTATAGTAATAGGAACGTTTTCTTTTTGAAAGTTTTCTTTCAGGCAAATAAACATGCCCTTAGGCTTTCCTTTTGAGTGTGGGAGAGAGAGTTGTTCTGTCAAGGCCCATTGGTCATTTGAAGTGGGTATCTAAGAGACTCATTTCCGTAAATACCTCGTATTTCTATAAATGTGGTCTAGATATGGGATTTCTATCTCCATATGGATATCCATGTCCATAGCCAACCCCAATTGGTTGGAATAAAGCTTAGATGATGATGATAGATATCTATATTCACATTTTGAGGCTAAAACATGGAAACTTGCATTCCATGAAACTGGGGAGAATAGAGATCTCCACGTCTTGAGGCCCAAACATGGAGATGTATGCTATACCAAAATAAAATATTAATAATTAATATATATTGCAATAATTATATACGATAATTATAATTAGTAATATAGCTCAGATGTTGATGATGATGAATTATAATAATAAATATATAATAAATAAAATATATTCCTATATAATAATTAATATATTATAGGTTTATCTCATATATATATATATATATATATATATATATATATATATATATATAGACACACACGCACGCGCGCTTTCTACTACTGACTTCCATATTCGATTCTCTGGAAAGAATTACCAAAGGCATCTAGGTTCTATCTTGTGTTTCATCCATGACCTCGGTAAGATGCCACAACCAGTCGCAAAACTTTAGTGTTGGATGCACCTTCCCCTTGTCTTTTAAATTGTGTTACTATCCCAACTAGAGAGAAAAATAACATTATACCCATAGTTAATTAATAAGTTAACTAATTAATAGCTTTAAAGTAATTTATTCAAGCGGGAGTATTAGAAGTGACTATTGGTAAAATATAACTTGGACATGAGTACATATAATACTAGTCTAAGGTCACATTCAACTTGTCAAATTTCATTTTTTTTTATCCTCATATGTGAAAGTAAAAATTATTAAAAAATGAAAATTCATAAAAATGTCATAATCTTTATTTTTACTAAAAAAATATTGAATGCTTTCTTGCAATTTTAGAATTTGAATTTATCGAATGTTGAAAATAAATTTTCTTTATGACTCTACTTACATAAATTTTTTTCTAAAGGGAGATGTATAAAATGACATCTAAGAAATAAACTATATAGCATTTCATCTGTCCAACAATTTCTAACCCATAATGATGTTTCCTTTGATGGGCTATTTGGAAATTTGATTAAAAGAATGATGAGCTATTTGAAATAAGATATAAAACAACTAAGTGAAATGCTGCATAGTTCAACTCTTAAGTGTCATTTGATGAGTTTCCCTTTTGGAGTATCGATTCTTAAAATAATAAAAAACTACTAAAACAATCGAAGTTTAAAGTTAAAATAAAATGAAGAGTGTTGTCATTTTATTTAAAAATTTTTTAAAATTCAAAAAATAAAACTTACTTAATCCAATTCATACAAGGAAACATATTATAAAGAAATAGAGAGCTTGGTAAATGTTGGGGAAATTCCAACATTTCTTTTATGCGGAAATCGATCTTCTCGTGCAAACCTTGGGTAGAGAGAAATGTCCAATGAATTGTGGTTGAGGGTGATCATGTGTCCTTTTAGCATCATAAATGGCTAGGGAATAGGCCATTAAAAATTTTATTCCCAAAGTACTTTGATAAAGTTCTCAACCAAATGCCAAGGTCGCTGAATAGATGGAAATTTTGGGATGTCGGGTGCTGTTAATTACATGGACTATATAGTCAGTACATAATCTCATGCATGAGCTAGAAGAAGTGTAGATCTTGCATAATGTGGAAGATAAATTAGTGTGGGATGTGGAAAGTGATGGACATTTTATTGTTAGATCTGTGTATCAGCTACTCTTCCATGATCGTTGGCGATTGTCTTTACTTCAAGCTGCATAAATTTAAAAATGACCTATTTCTTATAAAGTACAAGTATTCATTTGGTTGGCGATGCATGAGAAAATCCTCACAGTGGATAACCTAATTTAGAGAGGCGTGCTTCAAAATGTTTTCCTAATATGTAAGGAAGATGGAGAAACTGATGCCTAGCTTTTTGTACATTGTTATTTTGCTTAAAAACCTGGATTTGGTGCATACGACAGCTTTGCTGTAGAATGTGCTAGATATTATTACACAACTAGCTATGCCAGGATTACCCTAGGTTGGTAACGTGATTTGAAAAATTCTTAGAGGAGTTATATTGTGGGAAGTGTGGAAAGAATGAAATCGTCAGACATTTGATAGTAATGGTTTGTCTTTTGAAAGAGTATTGAACAATATTAAGCATACATTATAGTGTTGGTTGTCCGTTAACAAGGAGAGGTGGGGTACTATAGAAATGGATGCCTCACTAAATCTTTCAATTTATTCAAAACGGGGGTGGTGAAATTGTAGCTCTAAGAGTAGATGAATTCCACCAGTACAAGGTTGTTTCAAGCTCAACTTTGATGGGAGCTCTTATAGTAACCCGATACAGGTTGACTTTAGGGGGATTGTTAGATTGGAATGGTAGCTTAATTTTTGCTTATGCTAGTCCTTGTGGGATCACTACTGCCAATCACACTAAATTTTCAGCTTTACTTGAAACGTTTGAAGCTTTTTAAAGAAAGGAATATGGGAAATTTTTGCTATGTGGAAGACGATTCATTGAAATGGTGTAATAAGGAGCAATGTGTTCTTTGGTAGTAGAGATTGATTTGGCTAAAAAATTTCGACTTGGCAGCTTCCTTGAGGGTTTATTTTCATCATAGAGAGTCTAATAATATACCTGATACTCTTGCCAGGAAGGGTGTTGCTTTAATTTCAGAAGATGTCATCTCTTTCATTAATAAAAGGGAAAGGTTTACATAAGGTTGCAACCTTAAAATGTAGAGTTACATATGCACCTCAAAAATCTATCGGAAAGGTTGTTTTAATGTGGATAAACCCTCTATTTGATCATCTCGACATCGAGATGTATGAATATATAAAAAATGTTTTTGAGTATCAGAAATAGTGCTTCTTGCAACACATTATCTGGGCCGTCCATTTTCAAGACTTTCATATGTTTATAGATCTCCTTGATTTTAACTATTTTTGTAGTTTAAAATTTTCTAATTAGATATGAAAATAGATTTAAAGATAATCCTAAGAATTTTTTACAACAAAATTACATGTTATGATAAAATTTGGAGGTGCACCTTAATTGGATTGTTTAAGGTTCCAACCTTATAGAAACTGCACCCTTAATAAAAAAAAGTTATTTGATATTGTCAGAAAAAAAAAAAAAAAAAGAAAGAAAGAAGGAGAGAGAGCAAAGAAGCCTTATCTATTGGAACTCTTGTGTGGAAGGAGAGCTTCGGATCTCAATGAGGGAGGAAATATATAAATGCTAGAGTTGAATGAAACAAATTTAGCCACCGTTATTATATGCTAATGAACGCACATATATCTTAAGGAATTTAGGATTTATAGTATAAATATATGTCCTCATTTGGATGTGTCATCTACAAAGAAATTGAGTAATTGCCCATTTCATCCATTTAGAAGTGAAAAATGGTCAAGCTTGTTCCACTCCTACCATTCATGGGTGACCCTCGATTGCAACCCTCCTTAAGTGAACCCAACTCTACTTTTTTTTTTTTCAATTTTATTTTATTTTATTTTTAATGTTAAGTAAAAATTTCATTGAGTAAATGAAAGTAGAGGTACAAAGAGGGGAAAAAAAGAAAGAAAAGGAAAACAACAAATGGCTAAAAGTCTAAGCAATCGCATTGGGTAATAGCCATTGGATGGAGATCTATATGCGTGGTTTCTTTAGCAAGTGCAGCAGAATTACATTTTTTTTTTATATATTAAGCAGTACAAATTCTCTCTCTATTGACATGAGAGAAAACTATTTCCTTACCCAATAAAAGGTAAATAATTTCATTCATTACCGGGGTTAAGGTCCAAGGAGTAGTGGTAGGTTCTTTACGCCACATAATCACATTTGAAGAATCACCCTCCACTACAATCGGTCTATGCTGAGTCCACATAGTTCTAAACAATGTTTTAAAAATTAGCGATCCGATATGAAATTGGGCGATCCAGATTGGGTATCACTCAGCTCGTTTTGGATCTGGTGAAAAAATGGGATCCGATCGGTTTTTTTAGAAAGACGCTAGATGACATCATAAGTCGGATTAGATGATGTCATGAAGCGTTTTGCAAGGATCGTTTTGAAATATATATAAAGTAAAAGGTACACAAATTAATTATTAAGGGTAAGTCGGATTTGATGATGTCATGAATTGTTTTCAATGGATCATTTTGGAATATATGTAAAATAAATGGTGCACAAATTAATTATTTACAAGGATAGCTCTCGTAGCTATCAAAAATTTTTCAAAATTGAGAGCTTATGTTGCCACGTTTCCTGCAATTGTTAGTTGTCATTGTATGTCAAACATGTCCCAATCACCCAATCACGCTAAGGTGCACGCGCAACGAACTTTTTATAACAGTGAATTCGCCTTAAAAGCTTCGATGTAGGATAATATAATGCACACCCTTTACAGTGCACATCTACTTCTTAAACCTTTTTTTATAAATAGCTCTCTCTCTCTCTCTCTCTCTCATATTACAATGATGTATAAATTAAATACTCTATAAATACATCTCTCTCTTATAAAAGGACATTTATCAAATGAAATGGTCTATAATTTTTTAAAACTTAATTATATTTATTTAACTTTAAGATTTAATCTTTTTTAAGATTAATTTTATTTATTTTTTATAATAAACAAACATAAAGTGCATATAATTAATTTTTAATTACATATAATTACAAAAATAAAATTCCATATAATAATTTACAAAAAATTAACATAAGTATATGAAATTGTTGTTTATTTATGTTAATAACTTAATATAATTATGTTAAATTTATATCAATATAATTATATTTATATACATTAAAGTTATTTTTAAATTATATGAAAGTATTTTCTAATATTTTTAAATTATTTTGATGTAATATTATAATACTATATTATAATTAATAGTAATACAAATATCTAGAGTATAATAATACTATATTATAATAAAAACAATACTATATTAATGTTAACTTAACGTAAGTTCATACAGGAAAAGAACATCTCAATATTCGCATATTGATTGAAAAAATGAAAGTTAATAATGTAGTACCTCCATTTCTTATTGGATTCTTTAAAAACAACATTTATAATGATTTTTAATATTTTTTTGGATTTTTTTATTGCCGAATCAGACCAATTTGACCGATTTTTTATCCGAACTGTCGATTCATCGATCCGGATGAATTTTTGGGGTGCCCAATCTGGCACACCAATCCGTTTTTAAACCAGTGGTTCTAAATGCTTACATTTTAGACGGTCCAAATGAGGTATGTATTTATAGGATGATTTACTGTTAGGACTTAACAAGGATATAATGTTGTAATAGTCAGCTTAACCAATCCATTCAAGCCCACCCTCAAATCTTGGAAGCAAATATCATGTGATTTATTTTCAGTTCGAAACGAAAATGTTAAATCCTCTAAATCAACTTCAAAATAACTTGTTATTGCTACCTTGAGATCTTAAGTTCTTCCTAGTTTACACACATCTCACAAAGAAAGGCTTTCCATGTTAATCCATAGATATTTAATCATTGATGCAAAGTTTGTTTTAGCATGTCGACCTTCTCTAAATGGATATTCACGAACTAAGCATTATCCGTGCCACTTTGTGAATCGCAAAATATTGTATGTAGCATATGCTATGGAAGAAGCTGGTGTTTACAATTTCCTTTTGGAAGCCCCTATTTTTTTCACATGTATATAATTTATATGTGTATGGATATCTACAATCATCTCTATCTGGATGGACTGGAGTGAGCTCAAAGCAAATAACATATTGGCATCAGATTGTGTTTGCTAGGTCATGATTAATGTTGACATAATTGGCAATCACTCTAGCGGCCTAATCAAAGTCAAACTACTAAGTGTCTTTAAAACACACATACTATGTATGTGTGGAGACATAGAAAGCTCGCTCTTTATTTTTTATTAGAATATTTCATTTTGAGTTTGTTCTCAACAACTTATGCCAAGATAAAATGCTTTTACCAAATTTTAATATTAAAACATAACATTCTAACATTTAAATTACAAATATTCTTGGTGTTTTTAGATTAATTAACGAGAATTTAAAATAAAATTTTGAAATTCTAGAAGAGCCTTTAGATGGGAGTCCTACTTATTCTGCACTTTCAAGAGGGATAATCTAGGAATTGGTTATACTTAAAGATAGATAGAGATAGATTTATTGAATGCATTTAGTTATAGATCTAACCAAACTTGCTTATTCTCCTATGGAGAGATTTTAGGAAAATATAAGCAAAAGAGTGTCACAAAGAACAATTCAAAAGTCACACTCCTTTTATTCTCCATTAGTAACATGCGTTTTAGTCATGTGAAGTTAAACATATGAAAACAATTATACAAGACCTAGGCATGATATAAAAAGTAAAGCCACAGTTCAAACTGTCTAAAAGTATAACTTTAGAATAAAAAACCCTCCAATTGATCATCTAGTGCTTGACAATCATGTATATGCAAGAAAACCAATAGATTTCAAGTCATGCTCTCATGTGAAAAATAAATAAATACAAATAAAAATAAAAATAAATACATACATACGTATATATATATATATATATATATATATATATATATATATATATATATATATATATATATATATATATATTATTTTCAATCCTTATTGTTTCACTTTTTTTTAATCAATAATAAATCCACTATTAATATAAACGACCAAATCGATTGTTGGACCCCTTTTTTTTATATCCACAACTGGTTTTTTGGATACTAGATAGCTTGACGGGGTTTTTTCATCAAATCTCATCATTCTTCAACCCTAAATATCCAATTTGCCATTCTTCCAATTTCTTTCTTGATTTCCAATTAAATAATTTGAAATTGCTTTCAAATTGTTCGTTTTTAAGCCCTCTGTCAAAGCTCTTTATCAGTGTCTTGGAACGAAAACTAAAATCAGTAGAATTTTTTTTTCAACTTTCGATAGTTTTTTAACCCAAAATAGAAATTCTTTGATTTTTTCTGTCTGATCAAATTTGTCCTAATATGTTCCGATCACATTGATCTAAAAACCCTAACAAATATTTTAAATTATTATCATTATCACCAAAGTATTTTTTCAACTATTTTGAGTCGGCTATACGAATCCTGATCTGCTATTTTGCTCTATCGAGAGTCATACCTTCAGTGAAGCCTTAAGTTCTCATATCTTTTATCACTACTTTCAGCCATGTCCTTTTGAGCTTACTAATTATCCTTTTTGAGCTTTCCATTTGAACCAACTCACGCCTCCTAATAGTTTGTACTGGTCTATGCTGCACATGGCCAGCCCACCTAAATCTACTTTTTATCATCTTATTTCCCATTTGAGGCACACCTAAGTTCTCTCGAATATGCACCATCACATATCATGCATATCGATAGATTGTTAGGAAAAGCCAGAAATCCACATTTTAGGATGAAGCATATGCATGTGTGAGAGATAACCTTATGTGCCATTGAGCTGTGGTCGCATAAAGTCTTGGTGACCTTGACTCGTCTCAAGAAGAGGACCTGAAATCTACAGACTGGGATTGCGATCCCTTGGCTCATCGGCCGGACTTTGGTGACCCTCTAATGAGCCCCTACTTGGACTGTGATGATTGTTGATTCCTAAACCATGTGGATCATTTTCCCATCAAATTAATTTAATTATGTTTGTTTTAAAATAGAAATTATTTTAAAATTATTATTTGAATTTTTATGAACTCCTAGATATTTTATTTATAATTTTTGGATTTATAAAATTAAAGATATTCATTTTACAATTGTTTAAATATTCAAATAATATTCTAAAATCCCTTATTAATTTTAAATATATAAAAATATCATGGGGGCCCATTGTGAACATGGGCCTACCATATTTTTAGAAGGTGGGGCCATGAGTGCCTCCCTTGGGTGGCACGCCGCCCCCCCTTTATTATCTTTCCGATTTTTTGGTGATATGGCATGTGGCCATATGGTTTGAAAGATTTTGTGGAAAAATTGAGTAGACTTGTACTATTTTATGGTATGTACAAATTTTTCATTCTATTGATGAGAAAATCGTTTAGGAAAGGAGGATAATGGTTCATGCACCTTCCATAATGTTGATGGCTTATCTATGGAATGGATGGCTCAAATCTCTCACCCCACAAGTCACCCTTGATCGACGCTCTATGTTCAATCTCACAATAAGAGGCAAGCCAAAGAAAGCCCTAATCTTATTAAAAGCCTATAAAAAGGGATTGTCTCTACCCAAAAATAGCTACACCTTATCTTTCTACCTCTCTCTATTAAAAAAGTTTACCTCTCTCATGTTTGATCTCTCTCTCCCACATTGTGAAAGAACCTAAGGGTTTAGGTTATTGAGTTCTTCTCTCTTCTATCTCTAAAATATAGATTTATGGCTAAGGGTATTAAGGTTTAGCAAAAAGAGAATTCATCTCTCTCAAACTAGATTGCTAAGAGAATTCACCTAGGATTTGAGTTTGTGATCAAAGGAGTTCATGTTCTATTGGTGTGACTTGGCCGAAATTTGCTTTTTCGGTTCGAGATTGAAGCTAGACCGTTAATCCCGCGTCATCGGATGGTGGTGACTCAGTGTGGGGTGTAATAAACCCAGTTGAGGTAATTTTCGGTACTCTTCATTTTGTTTCTTGCGATCTTATCTTTTATTCTCAAGCATAATGCATAGTTGTTTCAATGATATCAAGTTGTTAAGATCTTGGTTTTATTATTATGTTGATTTTATTTTGAAATTTATCTTATTATAATAGAGATCACATGTAAGTGATCTTTTGCCAAAACAAAGGGGTGAAAAAAAAAAAAAAAAACAAAATCATCCCTAGTAAAATATCACATAGGTCTTTCTTCAAGATATGTATCACAAGTTAGATTCTAAACCATGTAGAATATGTGTGAAAAATGTATAACAAGTTGGATTCTTAATTGAAGGCAGGAAGGAAACTCCAGTTAGTTTTATTTTATAAAATGGATGTTCAACAATGGATGGATGGGTATGTTCAACAACGTAAATATAAAGCCTCGCACAAAAAAAGAAAAGTATATAAAAAAGTAAAGAACAAGCAAAAAAAAGGAAAAGAAAAAATGATATACAAAAAAGTAAAGAATAAAAATACCATAATTTTAAATCTGGACTATGACCAATATGATTATAGTAATATATAGTCATAATGGTTTTCTTAGATTTAATAAAAGTAGTAATATTTGTCCAAAAAAGAAGAAAGAGATAGTCATAATGGTTATCACCATCCAATCAATGAATACGGATGGTGGAAGAGCGGACCGTATGGTACCAACTAATATTTTAGAACCATTATTACTTAGTTTTGAACTTTTTCAGGAATATATTGATTAATGAATTTGTAGTTGTTGTTCTTATTTCTTTAGTTCCTTCATTAGTTCCTATACTTGTCATGTTCCTCGGATAATTCACAGGGCGTATTCTTTTTTTTTTTAATGTATTATTCATAGGCGGTATTCAAGGTTTGATATTTGCAACTTTGGCGTTGGTTATAGAGGAGAATCCATGAGGGCCGCCACCATTGAGTAACTTTCAATCAATCACAATCAAAATAATCCTTTTTAAAATAAAATAAAAGAGTGCAGTTGGCATATAGATGCATCCGTACGTGCAATGGTAGAGCCTTCAAATTTTATCATGTATATAATTTTAATGTAAAATATTCTCAGGATTATCTCAAAATCTATCTTTATATCTAATTACAAAATTTTAAATTTCAAAAATGGTTAAAATCAAATAGATCTATAAACATATAAAAATCTTGTAAATAGACGATGTAAATAATATGTTGTATAATGCCCTATTTCTGATACTTAAAATCTTTTTATTTTTCATAGTCATACATCTCAATGTCGAGATGATCAAACAAAAGGTTTTTCAACATTAAAACTACATTGTCTGATGGATTTTTGAGGGGTATCCATAATTAAGGTAATATCCTTATATAAACTTTTTCCAAAATAAAAAAGCCCATCAATCTTATTCCAATTATTGGGTGGCTCAAGATATCCCTTGGCTTGATGCTGGTACCTTCTTTGCCTCCGTCACCATTCAACCCATTGGTCATAAGCCCGGAAGCTATTTCCTCCCCCATTCATGAGTACCCAACCAAGTTCTCTCTCATTTTATTTTCTCCATTTTTTTAATCATCCATCTTTCTTAATAACTTCTCCCTCAACGTTTCTCTCTTCTCTCTCCTCCCCATATACTCTCATGTAACTCATCTCTCTCTCTTTAGCTCATATTTCTTAATAACTCCTCACCCCACGTTTTTCTCTCTTCTTTTTCTTACCCTATACTCTCTCATGTAACTCCTTTCCTAATTAAGTTCTCTCCTCACCCATAATCTCACTTAATTCCTCTCTCTCTCTATCTATTGCATAACTCCTATTAAGCATTTAAGGGCCGTTTGGATACCTGGAAATATATTGTTCGTAAAATATATTACCTACGTAATACACTAGTGCGGAATGCATTACCTGTAAATGGGTTGTTACTGTTTGGGTAGTATTTAGATGCAACTTGAAAAATACATTGTTATTGTTTGGCTATGTTTGGAAGAAATATAAGAAATGCATTACCAATATTTTACCAGGATGTGCCTATAAACTATCATTTTTTTTCTTTTGTCACAAAATTCCACTAAAATGCAGAATTATCATTTCCTTTTTTTTTGTTACAAAATTCCACTAAAATATGAAATTAAAATCATCATCATTCCATTCCAAAAAGATTTCTAATAATAATATTATCGCCATTCTGAAAAGATTTTATAATAATAACTTGTACTATTTTACAGTGATCATGACCCCATTTCCTACTTATTTTAAGTGCCTTTGGCACTTACATAGAATCACATGTCTTCTAACATGACATTGGTTTCAACATGATAAGTCATTGGAACAATATGATTGGAATAACATGGTTTTATTATGATAATCCTTATTTTTGTTTATTTTTTATAGAAGTTTTTCAAATATCTCTCTATATAATTTCAAATAAATAATAAATTTATGATACTAAATTCAAAATCTCTATGGTACGAGTTAAAAAATGGGAAGAAGTTTGATTAGTAAACTAGAAGGTTGGGTAATTGCAGTATAAAATTTTGAGGTATTGGAGGAGACTAAAGAGGTATGTTATTTCAATTAAGATTTTAGTAATCGCTTATGAAGATTATGTTGTGTAAATTTTTTTATTATGATTGTGTTGTGTAATTTGTGATTGATTAGTAAACTAAAAGGTTGGGTAATTGCAGTATAAAATTTTGAGGTATTGGAGGAGACTAAAGAGGTATGTTATTTCAATTAAGATTTTAGTAATCTCTTATGAAGATTATGTTGTGTAAATTTTTTTATTATGATTGTGTTGTGTAATTTGTGATTGATTACTGATTTTTATTGTTATTATTTTTGTTTTTATATCACAGCTGATGCCTTCAAATAGGGGACGAGCTTAAAAAGGGAGGGATCACCTAAGCTAGATATTATGAAGAGAGTACCAGAGAATATATTTTTTAATCAGTAAGGCAAAAACTCACGCAAAAGATTTCCCTAAATTACCCTCACTCCCGTAATAGATTTTTCACCTATCTCCGTGAGTAATGGATTTATTGATTTTTAGGAAATCTCATGGATTTATTGATTTTGGGAAATCTCATGTTTACCCAAACAGTGGAAATGTCTTCCCAAGTACCCAAACGGCTCTTATAGTAAATATTTATTTATTCTTTCTCTTCTAGTGTCCATCTCCTCATCTCTTCCTCTAATCCGTTTATGTCTCTCTCTAAAGTTATTTATGCAATTATTACAAATATGTTATAAAAATTATCAATAACTATCTTCATATTTTATGAACAAAATAATACTCATTATTATAATAATAGAAACACAAAAATTATAATTTTATAATTTTGATTTATTAAAATTAAAATTAAAATGATAACAATGTTAATCATAGTTTCATTTATTATAATTATATACAATTCATGCAATAAAAAATAATACTTATATTGGTGAATGCAAAAAAATGAAAAGATTATATATTCTTTCTCTTTTTTTGTTTTTTTAAATTTATCAAATTTTTATATATTTTTTCTTCTATTTTTAACCTTTAAATTTTTTATTATTATGATTTTGACTTTTTATGTCAACTTTTTTTAAAAAAAGCACCTCATCTGTATAATGAGAAACTCTTTCCCGATAACCCTATTTTACTATTCTCTCTCTCCTCTGCCATTAAGTCTTTTTTATGTGTAACGCTATATCTCTCTCTACATTCAAATTCATTCATTGATTCTCACAAATCCACTCTTCAGAATATACATGCAAATATATTCCTTGGATCATGTAAATTACTCATCTCTCAACGCCTTCTCCCATATGCATCACGCATTAAATGTATATTTAAGTTGTTTTTTATTTATTTAGAAACTTTCTATTCTCTTACTCATGTATTCTCTCCCTATTTAACCATCAATGACTCTCTCTTTCTTTGGCGGATTCTTTTTCTTTTTTTCTCTTGAGTACTCACATGCACACCTCTATATCTCTCAAACATTCACATCTTTCTTTCTTTCTTAACCCTCTCTATTTTTGAGTCATATGTCCCACCATATTAATAAGTCTCTCTCCCTATATGTCTCTCATGCCACGCATGTCAACTCATGCTCATTCTCTTTCTTCCTTTAATTATCCATATTTCCTAGTAACTCCCCCCTCACCAAGTTTTCTCTCCTTTCGTTCTCCTCCCCTATTCTCGAATGCCCATCCAACTCCTCCATCATCTCATTTCCTTTTAATCATCCATCTTTCGTAATAACTTCCCCCTCTATGTTTTTCTCTCTTCTCTCACCTCCCTCTATACTCTCAAGTAACTCATCTCTCTTTCTTTCATAACTCATATTTCCTAATAACTCATCGCCCCATGTTTTTCTCTTCTCTCTCCTGCCCATACTCTATAAGGTAACTCCTTTCCTAATAAAGCTCCTCCCCCATAACCTCAGTTACTCATCTCTCTCTCTTTCATAACTCCTATTAAGGATTTATAGTAAATATTTATTTATTCCCTCTCTCCTCCTTCCCCTCTCCTCATCTCTTCCTCCAATCAATTTGTCTCTCCCTCTCTCTAAAATTATTTATACAATTATTACAAATATGTTATAATAATTATCAATAACTATATTCATATTTATGAATAAATAATACTTATTATTGTAATAATAGAAACATAGAAATTATAATTTTAAGTTATTAAAATAAAAATTAAAATGCTAACAATGTTAATTATAGTTTCATTTATGATAATTATATATTATTCATACAATAAAAAATAATACTAATATTGGTGAATGCAAAAAAGGGAAAAGATTATATGTTCTTTCTTTGTTTTTGTTTTCTTAAAATAACTATATTCATATTTATGAATAAATAATACTCATTATTATAATAATAGAAACATAGAAATTATAATTTTATAATTTTAATTTATTAAAATAAAAATTCAAATGATAACAATGTTAATCATAGTTTCATTTATGATAATTATATATTATTCATACAATAAAAAACAATACTTATATTGGTGAATGCAAAAAAAAGGAAAGATTATATAGTCTTTCTCTGTTTTTGTTTTCTTAAATTTATCAAATTTTTATAATATTTTTGTCTCCTATTTTTAGCCTTTAAATTTTTTATCATTACGATTTTGATATTTTATTTCAATTTTTTGGAAACAAGCACCTCATCCATATGATGAGAAACTCTTTTTAGGTAACCCAATATTACTATTCTTTCTCTCCCCCTACCATATTAAGTCCTTTTTATGTGGAAGGCTACCTCATCTTCACTCTCTCTCTCTATTCAAATTCATTCCTTGATTCTCTCAAATCTTCTCTCCATAATATACATGCAAATCAATTCCTTGAATCATGCAAATTATGCATCTCTCAAAGCCTTTTCCCACATGTACCTCCTATTAAATGTAAATTTAAGTTGTTTTTTATTTATTTGGAGACTTTCTATTTTGGACACTTTCTATTTTATTTCTCATGTATTCTCTCCCTATTTAACCATCAATGGCTCTCTCGCTCTCTGGCCGATTCTCTCTCTCTTTTTCACTCGAGTGCTCAAATGCATAAGTCTCTCTCTTTGTCAAACATGCACGCATCTATTTCTTTCTTATGATAAACACTTTATATGGATATGATTTCTATATCTAATTTCTCATTTTTCACTCGCGGTACAAGCGATTATCTATTTTTCTCTAAGGTGATGATGTGTGTTCTCTAAATAGGTATGTTTATTTCTATTTATTTTGTTATTCTATTTATTTATTTTTGGTTATTGTTGATCTAACTTCATGGAGACATATACCATATTTTTTGAGTGCATATAACCAAAATGTGCATGTGGGTGGGATTTTTTTAAGGCTCTGGTTCCTTTTTTTAATGCTAGAAATTGTTGTTAATAGTTTTAATTCATTCTCAAATTCATGGTTTTTCATTCCTATTTGTTCATTCCTTTTACAATTTCTATTATAGGAGTGATATCATCTATTTGGGATGATGTGGTTTCAATGTTTGAAAGAGAGAGTTTGCAAAGAGAGACAATTTTGAGTAGAGACAAGGAGAGAGAGAAAGAGAAGAGAGAAGAGAGAGAGAAAAAATTAATTAATACATAATTTTAATAAAAAAATACTACTTGAGATATTATGATAATATATTAAACTAAAAAATAATATAAAATTAGAATTTATAGATAATATTATAAAATTATAAATTACAAACAATATTTTTATTTCATAATTGTTGAAATGTCATTAAGGTGTTCGTACTTCATAGATATAAGTATTGTTTATCTATCATCCATCCTATATTTTTAAATAGTTGAGCTATCTATTGTCTTTAAGTAATTGCTTATCCATTTATTGTCAAACTTTTTGTGTTATGGGGTTATGGTTTCAAGCTTGACAAGCTTAGTATCAGAAACATCAATGCAATCTCTCAAATATCTACAATAAATCAAGAGTTATTCATTTTAATCATCTAAAGAGCAAAGAAGTGGAAACGAGACTTTCCCATCACGATTTAGATATTGGTGATTAGTTGCATCATGGGTTTTTTTTTCTTTTTTGGAATAAATATTTTTTACCTTTACATGGTTTTCATAGTTTATCTCATAAAAAAAAGGGGCAAAACACCGTCTTGATTTGGATGGCTCATGTTCAAGACTAACCGATATATGAAATTATTCAAACAATGCAACTGATTTAATCATAGACAAAAACAACTTATATACTTCTATTAGAAATCATTTGAGCTTGTTACTTTTAAAATCAAAAGCAAATTTATTGAGGAAGAAAAATAAGTAATTTTCAAAATTTTCTAAATCAAAAGAAAATTTCTGATTTTCTTTATTCAATTCTGTTTTCTTTTTCTATTTCTTTCATTTTTTGTCTGTATTTCTTTATAATTTTGAAAATCTAAAATAAAATTGAAAAGAAAAAAAAAAAGAAAAATTTCCCTACCATTGTGATTAGTTTTAATTGCAATAGATACATGTTTATTATGAAAGTTTTCTTAATCAAAACCAAATTTTTTATTTTCTTTATTCATTATGTTTTCTTTTTCTATTTCTTTCATTTTCTATCTGTATTTATTTATAATTTTGAAGATCCAAAATAAAATTGAAAAGAAAAGGAAAAAGGAATAATTTCCCTACCATTATGATTAGTTTTGATTGCAACAGATATATGTTTATGGTGAGTTTATTATAAGTATCATGTGACATTTTTTTTTTTTTTTTTCATATTATATAATTTTATAATATTTACTTATAAGTAAATAACATATTTACTTATTTAATTAAAATTAGTTTTAATTATGTCTCTCTTTCTCTCTATAAGAGATCGTCATTTCAAAATATAATTTCACGAAAAGAATTATTTGTGTAATTAACAAGCAATTTCATGTCACATGATATATTAAGTGAGTGGAATACCCCTCTATTTTTGTCCGACTGTATTTTTTCTCTTCCTTACTAAATATCTCCTTACCTATAAGATTTTATTTTTTCTCTCCTTTATTTTTGTGTCATGTGTCCCATTTTTTCTCTTTCTTAATAAATCTCTCCCCCCACCCACGATTTTCTCTCTTCACTCTTTCTATATTACACATTTCTTTAAATATCTTTCCCCTATTTGTACCACTGTCCCATGTTTCCTCATTCATAATAAATCACCTCCCCCACCCTCCCCTACCCCCCACCCCCACCCCCACCCCCACCCTGTAAGATTTCATCTTCTCTCTCCCCCTATGTTTGTGTCATGTATCCTTTTTTTTTCTTCTTTACTAAATCTCCCGCTACACTATTTTCTTTCTTCTATCTTCTTATTACACATTTCTTTAACTATCTTTTCCTATTACACCTTTCTTTAACTCTTGTTTTGTGTCAAGTGTCCCATTTTTCATCTTTTCTAATAAATCAGCCCCTCACGATTTTTTATTTTTCTCTCCCTCCCTCTTACACCTTTATTTAAAAAATTTCTTACATCTTGCTAAATTATCTCTTATGTCTTTCTTATTTATATCATCTATTGTTACCTTCTCTACCATTTTTATTTTTCTCTCTCCCATTTTTATTTTTCTCTCTCCCTCTGTCCTAAAATCTCTTCCATTTGTTTTTCTAAAATCTATCATCTCTCATTTATTTATATCATCTACCGTTTCCTCTCTGCCATTTCTATCTCTATCTCTCTTTTTAATAAAATCTTGCTCTCATTTATTTTTTTAAAATCTCTCATCTCTCCTTTATTTATATCATCTGTTATTTCCTCTCTCAAGCGTTTCTCTCTATCTCTCTCTTTAATAAAACATCTTCCTGATTTATTTCTCTAAAATCTCTTTTCTCAAAGGTCTTTGTCTCAACCGTCTCTCTCTCTATCTATTTTTCTATCTTGCAGTAACTCGCAATAACATATAAGAAATAAACTCATTATTTCTCTCTCTACCACATTAGCTTATTTTTTATGTGTTACTCATTTTTATTTTCTTTAATTTGTACTACTTGTTGGGTTTATGTAGCCTTTAAAGGTCTTATGAGAGCTTGTATGAATATTTTATATAGTAAAACATAAACTCAATGGGAGTGTGGTCTTTTTGTGGACCATACTAAGCAAATGTTATTTGTTGATACTCGGACTAGGCTCGATGAGCTAGCCCAGCCGAGGTTTGGAAAAACCCAAGACACTTGGGCATAGGGATCTACCGAGAAGGATTCAGTGGGTTATCCCTTGATGAGGTCAGAGTATGCCTAGATGAGAGCCAAAGGATTGCGTGGTCCTTGCGTGTGATGAATATCCTTTAGAGATAAGGCTAAAACTTCATCGTTATATCATCATACGACATGTACATAGATAACCATTTTGAGATTTAGCAAAGAGGGTGAAGCGTATATATATGTGAGAGATTACCCTTTATACACCATAGAGTCATGATTGCATCATGGTTTGAAAGACCATGATTTTTGTCTCTAGCAGAGAGGGGAATGGGTGATGGGTGAGACATATCTATCAAAAAAAGAAAGAAAGAGGGGAATGGATAAGACATTTTAGAAAGGAGAGAGAGAGGAAAATCATGTGTATCTCTATAAAAACATTATAGGATTTGAGAGAGAGCTTTCATACATGGAGAGAGAGAGAGAGTGAGTGAGAGAGAGAGGGAGAGAGATACATGGAGCTATAGTTATAGAGGAGAGGGAGAGAGAGATTTTAGAAAAGAGGGAGAGAGATTTTTAGGAAAGAGGGAGGGAAAGAGATAGAAAAATAATAGAAAGTGAGAGAGAAATATGGGGGAGAGAGAGTGATAGTGGGATAAAAGAAATTATTGGAAAAATATCTAATATAAAATTAGAAATCATGTTTATTTTTTTTGATAGAGAGAGGGATAGAAAGATATGTGGAGAGAGAGAGAGAGGGGAAAATTTTGCAAAAAAAAGAAGAAAAAGACACAGGGCTCGAGAAGTAAAATTAAAAATCATGCTTATCTTTTAATAGAGAGAGGGAGAGAGATAGATGTGTTAAGTTAGGGGGGGAGGGGGGGGGGGGGGGGGGGGGGAGAATTTGGAAAAAAAAAAATGTCACATGGTGCAAGAATAGCGAGGGTATCCGTCTCACTTAATATATAATAACTAGTAATATACACGTGTGTTGCACGTGATATTTAATATTAATAACTGAAATATATTTATCATTTGAATTTTTTAATAAAACATGGTATATTAGAGAGTGAGAGAGAGAGAGAGAGAGAGAATTTAATGCATTTATCTTCACAATTGTATATTTTATTAATTATTAATAAATGTGATAGTAAAAATTATTTTTAATATAGTATTAATTAACACAGATCCATTTAACATACAATTAAAATAATGAAGATGACTTAAATAAATAATTTAAGTTAAATAAATAAAACTAATAAATAAATTTATGCAGGTTCTTACTAATGCTAATATCCAATATATTACTATCTATATCTAATATATTAGTCCCTTAACGCATACTCAGAAGCATTAACGTTTTTATAAACAAGGAAAAAGTTTATATAAGGTTGCTACCTTATAATGTAAAACTACGGATGCCCCTAAAAAATCCATCGATAAAGGTAGTTTTAATGAATAACCCTTTGATTGATCATCTCGACATCGAGATGTATGACTATGAAAAATAAAAATATTTTAAGTCTCAGAAATAGTGCATTTTACAGTATATTATCTACACCGTCCATTTTCAAGATTTTCATATGTTCATATATCTACTTGATTTGAGCCATTTTTTAAATTTAAAATTCTATAATTAGATATAAAAATAGATTTTGAGATAATCCCAAGAACCATTTATATCAAAATTATATACCATGATAAAATTTGAAGGTGCACCTTACCTCTACACCTACGGATGCAGCCGTATGCCAGAAGGACATAGTGCAAATATAAGAATCAAGAGGGACATAGTACAAATGAAAAATAGTAAGAAAATGTTAGAGGAGAAGAGATTATAATATATCATTTTTGAATAATTTTTAATAATTAAAAATTTATATTTTAAAAATAAAATATATTCAAGTATCTCAAAAAATAAAGAATTAAATTTTATATATGCTTAATCACATTAAAAAAAAAGTAGTATTATCATTAAAAAACTAATGTATGTTAAAATAGTCATAAAAAATTTTAAAATATAAAAAATATAGTTAAAATATGCAAAGGCAAAAATTGAGATAGAAACAAAATTATTATTTTATTTCATTTCTATTTTTAATATTAATATTAATAATATTATTATTATTATAATAAAAATAATATAAATACACTACTATTTTATCACTATATTCACATTTATAATAAAAATTAAAAA
Organism: Amborella trichopoda; assembly: GCF_054954075.1. Taxonomy (NCBI): domain Eukaryota; kingdom Viridiplantae; phylum Streptophyta; class Magnoliopsida; order Amborellales; family Amborellaceae; genus Amborella; species Amborella trichopoda. The sequence goes on from NC_142348.1 coordinate 6,255,540, forward strand.
AGATAGTACTCTTTTATTACTATGTTCACATTTAAAATAAAAAATTAAAAGTATTCAAGAATCTAAATCTTGAGTTTTTTTTTTTATTCTAATTGAGTTTCAGGACCTATGAGAGAGAACAAACCACTTATTTCTATATATATAAAATTCATATTACAATTTGAAAAATATACTACATGGAGATAGAGACAAACATAGTACCTTCTACTTTGATCTTAAGAAAATATTTTCGAGCTAAAAACTCCTTGTGAGACATGAATAAAGAAATGAACTTGAGAGAGATATATATGGTGGGATGTGATAGACTTTTCTACTTTTTTTCTTAGAAAAATATTTTCGAGCTAAAAACTCCTTGTGAGAGATCAGTAAAGAAATGAACTTGAGAGAGAGATAAGCTGGGGTGTGATAGGATTTTGTGGTGGGGCTTGAAGGTTTATGGTGAGAGAGGATAGAAGAGGTTTTTCTTAAAAAGATATTTTGGGAGCGAGAGAATGAGAGAGATTTAAAGGAGAAACAGAGGAGTGAAATAAGAGAAATACTTTAGGAGAGATTTAAGATGGGAATTATCCCATAGAGACATTAATTGTAAATAATGGCGAGTAGTGAAAGGACTTTATGATAAAGCATAGTGTATATATTTTAAAAAAATTTCTTTATCCCTACACTGGCGAGATCATATACAATGTCCAATTATAATCAAACCACTCTTAAAATAAATAGACTTTAATATTTTATGGGAAGAGAAGTAAATATTTAAAAAGGTAAACTGTCGGAAATTACTTCAATTGAGCTTAGTACACCCCACGCTGAGTCTCCTCTTTCCGATGGTGCTCGAGATCTATGATCGGTATGTTGATGTCCCTACTATGGCAAAAATCCACTCAATGGCTTAATCTTCATAAAGATTTTTAGCTTGATTTTAGAAAGATGAGAGATGAATATGAAAAGAGAGGAAGAGATCTACTAGTAAGGGGTTACACGCCTTTGCCACCCACAAAGAATAAAGGTAGTGTGTGCCACCAAAACATAGTGCAACTTAGAGAGAGATAAAATTGGGGAATACATCCCCTATAGAAGAGAGGGGAATTTTGAGCAGGAATAGAGAATTGTTAAAGACAGAGAAGAGAATATATATCTCATTTTATGAGGGAACACCTCCTTTTATAAATTTTCTATGCCGTAGATTTTGCCTCAATTCGTAGGGTCAAATCTCAACTGTCGATCTAAAGAGACTTGTGGGGTAAGAGAGTTGACTCATCAATCTCTTTGATCCACTATCAACATTCAAAGAGATGAGCTAGATGCTTATCCTCCCTTGCCTAAATCTATTCCATAATGAAAGCTTATATTTTAATATATCAAATCCTTATTTATTTGATCAATCAATCTTGATTCAAAGAATTAATAAATATCTAAAATATTCAACCTTATCACATAAGTTGGCTATACCTAAAAAGATAAACCAACCAAGAGGATAAATATTATTCTCAAGAATGTTACGTGAATGATGGGAGGTACCGGTGGCCACGTGTGGGCCCCGCATAATCCACATCTTTTTAAATTTTGGGGTCCATATTTTATGGAGGTGCCAAATACTTTCAGAAAATATTTTATTTCATATTTAGAATTTTTAAATCTTATATTTTATTTAAATCAGTGAAAAATTAATTTCTCTTAATTTATAAATTCAGATGATAAAAATAAAATATACGAAGATTCACAAAAATTTAAATAAACATTCTAAAAATCATATAACATAAAATTAATTAAAATTAATTAATTTTGATGGGTATCGGATTCATTAGATTTAAGAAATTATCAATACATAGGAGCACTCCACCTTCAACTGCGAATCACGATCTGCCTAGCTTTCTCAAGCTGACTTAGTAGTTCCCATGACCCAGGGGTTTATGTTTGGACCACCAAAGCCAACCAATAGACTAGGGGATGCAATCCCATTTTATGGATTTCAGGTTCTCCCCTAGAGACAAAAATCATGATCCTCTAGACCATGAGTCAATCATGACTCTGTGGTGCATAGGGGTAATCTTTCGCACATGTACACGCTTCACCCTCATTGGTGAATCTCAAAACGGTTATTTATGTATATGTGATATAACGATGATGTTTTAGCCTTGTCTCTAAAGGATATTCATTACACACAAGGGTCACACAGTCCCTTGGCTCATCTAGGCCTACACTGACCTCATCAAGGGATAACCCACTAAACCCTTCTTGGTAGATCGCTATGCTCAGGTATCTTGGGTTTTTTCAAACCTCGGCTGTCCTAGCTCTTCCAGCCTAGTCCGAATATCAGTAAATAATATTTGCCTAGTAGGTCCACAAAAAGGCCACACTCACACTGAGTTTATGTTCCACTATATAAAATGCTCATACAAGCTCTCATAAGACCTTTAAAGGCCACATAAACCCAACAGTTATATGCCCTTTTCATGTCTTAATTACACCTCACAAAAGCAAATTTACTTACAAACCCCGTTTTTATACTTTGGAGCGCACCTTTTTTTGTGTGGGACCAAACATTTGCACTATCTAATTACAATTTATATGTGATATCTTATTGAACGAAATGCAAGTGATGTCTTATTTGAACGAAATGCTGCACATATATTGAACGAAATACTGCACATGTAAGGAGGTGCGAGTTAGTTCAAATGAAAGACTCAAATAGGGCAAGGGGTAGGTACTTATGGCCTTATTGAGAACATGACCCTTAATAGAACAAAATGGTGGACCAGGAGTCGTATAATCGACCCCAATTAAAAGGCTTTAATGATGATGATGATGATCATTTGGACAAAATGGTGTGTAAAGATTAATTTGTAATGCCTAATAAAATTGACCGTGTAAATGTCAAGACCCGCAAAACATTTGGTGTGATCCAAGGATAAAACACTTCTAATTATACTACACCAAACATGTGTGACCAATAATTTGGGATGCATTATAGTTGGTGGACCTGGATTTTCTACGGGCCCGAAGAGGTCTCGGGTTGGGGACCCGAGTTCGACAGAAACCCTCTCTCAAACAACTACACACAAAGCGTGCAGATAGGTACCAACAATGAGAGAATTTTAGTACGACGATTATGACGTTAATAACCAACATCGTCATCGGAATCATTGGACACGTCCGAGTAAGTTACCCTAGAAAGCCCTCCGACTGTCCTTGCAGTGCGGTTTGAATTTGACTCCCTCGCTTCACTGCACAATACTAAAATCACGCTTATCTATGGGTTTTGAGACTTGTCTCCAATTGGGTATGAGGGGTATGAGAGGTGGGATGGGTTAAGAGGTTCAAAGAGAGATAGAAGAGAAATATGGTGGAAAACAAAGGGAAACAAATAATTAAGAGGTTCAAAGAGAGATAGAAGAGAAATATGGTGGAAAACAAAGGGAAGCAAATAATTAAAAAGATGGAAAAATATTTTTAAAAAAAATAGATGATGAAAAATGGGCAGTCTTTCGACGTCACCTCTCCCAAGAGGTTTTTCCGAATGACAAAGGAAAGGTATTCAATTTATGATCGAAGTACCCAGAAGGATTCAAGAGAATGGAGTCTTGAGGGTTGATGCGAATTGTTTCCAAAGAGCCCTTATGCATGGTATCAAATGATAATGATAAATAATTTTATGCACGCATGAGTGATGAGTTTTTATGAATGGTATGAGTAATTCAAATGAGATGATGGTTTATAAATGTGTGTTAAAAACAAATTATAATTAAGAAGAAAAATAAAGCAAGATTTTTTAAAAAAAGATAGAGAGAAAGAGACGAATAGAACAAAAAGAAGCCTATCAAACTTTAGACATCTTTCCGACATCCTATCTCTAAGGAGGTATCCAAACCGAGAACGTCGGAAAGGTACCTAGGCTTCAACCAAAGTCTAGAGTACCCTGGAGGATTCTAGGAGTCAACAGTCCAAAGGAACAAGCCCAAGAGAATATGACCCTGAAGAGCCTCGCAAGGTCAAGCCTTAGAAAAGTGTACAAAACATGAGACGAATTGATAAAAGAGAAAGGAGAATAGAAACAGAGGGAAAGAGAGAGATGTATGAATGGAAATGAGTGATAAGAAATCACTGAAAGCAAATAGAAATCTTAGAGAGGTCAAAATGAAATAGAAAGGATGCAAATGCATGGTAAAAGAGAAAGGGAAAATAAATTAATTTTTTTTTATAATATCTAATAAAAAATAAAAAGAGGAGTAAGGACATGAAAAAGAGGGAAAAATAAGTAAAAATTGAGAGATAGAGACGAGATGGAGAGAAAAAAAAGGAGATTGAGATAAGGATGGGTAGGCATAAAGATGAGAGGGAGAGAGAAATTTGGAGAGCGAGGTTAGGGAAAGAGAAATGCGTGCAGTGTAGAGACGTTAGGGAAAGAGAGGGAAGGAGATAAGGATTGGGAGATAGAAAAAAAGAGATGGGAGAGAGAGGAAATAGATATGGAGTGACAAGTGGGAGGAAGAGGGAGAATATTGGGGTAGAGAGAGAGAGATTGAGACAAAGAGAGTTTCGTGAGGGAGATTTGGGTGAAAGAGCATCCCTGTGAGGGGAGAGACCCGTGGCCGTGAGGGGAGAGATAGAAGCGTGATGAGAGAGAAAAGAGGACACTGCTTCCTTGAGATTGACAGTGGCAGAGGGAGTAAAATTTAGAGAGAGAGAGAGTGGTGGAGATGTGCGTGAGAGAGAGTATAAGATTTGGAGAAAGAGAGAGAGTGGCGGAAGAGATTAGCGGGGAGGAGAGAGAGATTTGGGACACAGCGTGACTGTGAGGAGAGAGAGAAGGGGAGATTTTGAGGACAGCTGTGTGACTATGAGGAGAGAGAAAAGGGGAGAGAGAAAAAGAGAGATTTGGGAGAGAGGTGGAGAGCAGAGAGTTCGTGAAACAGAGAGAATTTCGTGAAAGGAGAGAGATTGAGAAGATTAAGGGTGAGATTAATGATAGAGGAAAAAGAGTGGGAAATTCTGGAATGAGAGATTGAGAAAATTAAGGGAGAGAATAACAAGAGAGGTGAGTGAGAAAGGGATGGGCTCGGGCCTAAGTTTGGGTGTGAGTAAGCTTAGGTAGGATAGTTTAGGTAGACTAGGCTAGGGTGTAAGTGAGCCTAGGTGGGTTAGGTTAGGTAGCCTAGACCAAGGTGTATGGGAGGATGACTATATGCTGAAGTCAGTATGGTGTATAGGTAGGTATGGTGTAGGGGAAGTGAGGAGTGGTGTAGGGTGTACAATAGCCTAGAAGTACGGAGTATGTGTGGTGTATGGGTGAGAAGTATGGGTAAATTATTCTTTCTTCGCTCTTTCAAAGGTAAAGGGAGTTCAAAAGAACAATTTCTTTCTTAATTTCCATCATTTTATTGTATTCATTCCAAACTTTTTTTCAAGCCCCTTACACAATGAGGTTACATCTATTTATAAGCATCTACCAAAACATGGGTGGATGCTAAAAAATAAACCAAATTTACCAAAAATTGCATTATTTTTTAATTAAAATGTCCTTTAGCATTAGTAAAAAATGACCAAAGTATCATTTCCCAAATGCAAGAAATGACCAATTGGTCCCTTTGAAGAAGGCTTAAGCCATATACAGCAATCCAGGGGTAATTTGGGGGCTTTTCGGTGGCATTTGGGGGCTTTTTGGTGGCTGTTCAGATAATTCATCACTGTAGAAATGACACACAATTTATTGTAGTCGTTTTGATATCCATTTCGACATCCAAATCGTACTTTTTAACGGCAATAACAATTCCGGCTATTTTCAAGAACATGGAAACTTTCGATTCGTCGTGTAGACAAATCCGCCGTGTAGACAAATCCATCGTGTTTCCAATAAATTTCTTCATCTTTAAATTGTACTCAATTTGATCCTTCATTTCGGTTGAATTTAACTCATGTTGATCGTCTTCATGCCACGATCGCAACACATCTATTTTCATGACCATCAGATGTTGGGATCTCAAAATATGCCTATTTGATCAAACACCATTTTATCTTTTCAAACCATTCAATTTCGAGCCAAACTTCTCTACGAATTCTCTTCATCTGCTCATAATCTTGGGACAAATTTTATATAAAAAAGTGCACGTCGTCGATACAAACCTGGCTTTGCAATTTGAGCTCGATCGTGTCCAGAATGAAGTACCAGAATAGTGTAAACCTACCCATTTTGGGTAAGTTGGGCATAGGGTCTAGAAGTATTCATTTGAGGCATTAGCAGAATAGTGTAAAACCTACCATTTTGGGTAAGTTGGGCATAGGGGTCTAGAAGTGTTCATTTGAGGCATAAAAATTAGGGCTCTAGTTATAAGATATTTTTCAATGTGAATTAAACTTTTTGACCAAATTTTTTTTTGATCGATCTTAAACTTGTCAGATTAGATGAAATTTGGTGAGGATGCTTAAAGCACCCCAAGCAACCATCCTACAAATTTTGGGGTCATTCTATCATTTTTCTAAAAACGATTTTATTTAGTCAATGTGATTTTTTGGTACCAATGGGACCAGGTTGTGACTAGTTCATTCCTTGCTCATGCCGAGGGCTAAGTCACTCAAAAATACCCTATAACAATAATAATATGGGACCAGGTTGTGACTAGTTCATTCCTTGCTCATGCCGAGGGCTAAGTCACTCAAAAATACCCTATAACAATAATAATAGGAAGAATGATGGTATAAGTGATGATAATATGATATAATGTAGTTTGTATAAGGTTGCAACCATAAACGATGAAAGTAATGTACACCATCAAATTTTATTGTAAGATGTAAGTTTTTATATTAAAAATTATAAAGATAGCTTGAATTACATTTTCAACTCTAATTATAAAACTTTAAACTCGGAAATTGATTCAAATCAAGTCAATCTATCAATATATGATAACTTTAAAAATGGACGGTCCAGATAATGTGTTGTACGATGTACTATTTTTGGGACTCAATTTATTATTATTATTTTTCATATGCACACATCGTGATGACTAATTAGATAGTTTTCCCACTTTAAAACATCCTTTCTAGAATGGATTTTTTAGGTGCACCTTAATTCTATATTTAAAGTTGCAACCTTGTATAAACTTTGTCATACCTTTGAGGCCATTAGTTAACAATTTGTAAAAGAAAGAGTTCATGTAAGGTACCAACCTTAAAATGTAGAATTGAGGGGCACCTCAAAAATATATCCTAAAAAGCTATTTTTGAAGTTAGAAATCCCTCTAATTGATCATCTCAATATCAAGATGTGTGAATTTGGAAAAAAAAAACAAAAAACAAAGAAGATTTTGAGTCCCGAAAGTTGTTCATCTTGCAACACATTATCCGGACCGTTTATTTTCGATATTATCATATGTTTACATATCTACTTGATTTGAACCATTTTTGGAATCTAAAATTGTATAATGATATGAAAGTGGATTCTCGGGTCATTGTAATAATTTTTTACACTAAAATTGCATCTTGTGATGAAATTTAGTGGTGCACCTTACTTGGATTGTTTAATATTGCAACCTTATGCAACCACACCCATTTGTAAATTATGAGAAGGGTGCGGTTTGTATAGAGTCGAGGCTCTAAACAATCAAAGTAAAGCACACTTTCAATACTGGAAATCATTGTGATATCTGTAAAATATACTTTCATATCTAATTATAAAATTTTAAGCTTAAAAAATAGTGTAGATCGAGCAGATATATAAAAACTTGAAAATCGTAAAAATTGACGGTCCAAAAATATATCACAATATGTATTATTTTCAAAAGCTGAAATCTATTTTTTCCTCATGTCTATATATGGAGATATTGAGATGATCAATTTGAGGACATTTAAACATCAAAACAACCTGAAATTTTTTAGGTGCCCTCTAATTTGATTGTTTAGAACCTCGTAGTTTTATAAGCTTTTTCCATATGAAAAAACCCTTTTAGATGTCTTCAAAGCTAGCAATTATAATGACATTGATAGGGATGACGATGAGGATGACAATGGGGCATGATTTTTTCAAATTCCGAGAATTCCATCATCACGAAAAGAAGCAAATTCATTCATTATCACTTCATGATCTGTCCATTTTATTTAGTTGTATTTTGTCCCTTTCCCGTCCAAAAAATCAATAGTGAGGGCGCATTCAAGACATTCGCTAAATGAGAGGCTTAGAAGTTCAGGCAAGAACAGCATGTGCAAATAGTAAAACTGTAAAAGACATTCGCTAAATGGTAGGTTTAGAAGTTCAGGCAAGAACAGCATGTGAAAAGGGTAAAATGGAAGACAGTCAAATGCAGTAGAAAAACAAAAAGGAAAAAAGAGATCGGCAGGATCCAGTAATTGTCGTGTTTTAGAACCCAGATCGGTAGAATAGATCATCCATGTGTTGTATTGCTAGATCAGCAATCCGGATATAGTAACTCGGATCGAGTTTGGATGAATTCACATTGGGGATCTAAAAAATATAAAAATAAATAAAATAAAAATACAAATATGGGTGTATGGGATGGGGAATTAAATCCATCTAAAAACCATTAGAAAACATAACACACACACACACACACACATATATATATATATATATATATATGGAAAATACTGAAATTAGCCCACTAGCTCATATGAACATATGAGCTCAACAGCTCAGATTCAATCTGGGCTAAGCTGACTATCACGGATGTGTGGTAGTGTTTGAATTTTATTTTATTTTTCTACAAATCTAAATCACTTGAAATTTTAAGTGTGTGTTCTTTTTATCAAGACGCACCTAATAAAAATATAAAAAGAATATTCGTGAAAATAAAATAACCAAAATACCCCCATAAAACTTTTCGAAGGTATTTTGATCAATTTATTTCATATAAAATATTTTTTTGATATTTTTCAAAGATTCACCTATTTTTGATAAATACTTGCCTAAAATTTCAAGTGATTTGGATTTGTAGAAAAATAAATAAAATTCAAATATTATTAGAAAAGATGAGATTAGCCCACTAACTCATATGAACATATGAGCCCAATAGCCCAAATTGAATCTTAGCCGATCTGACCATCACGGATGTCTGGTAGTGCTTGAATTTTATTTTTTTTTTCGAGAAATCCAAATCACTTGAAATTTTAGGTGTGTGTTCTTTTCATCAAGACGCACCTAATAAAAATAAAAAAAATTTATTCGCCGGTAACAAAATGACCAAAATCTCCCCGAAACTTTTCAGGGGTATTTTGGTCACTTTATTTCATGCAAAATAGTTTTTTAATATTTTACGAAGATTCACCTATTTTTGATGAACACACGTCTAAAATTTTAAGTGATTTGAATTTTTAAAAAAAAAAAAACTAAAATTCAAACACTATCGGTTATCTTTGATCGTCAGATTGGCTCATATTCAATTTGGGACGTTGGGCTCTTATGAGCTAATGGGCTAATCCCATCTTTTCCTTATATATATATATATATATATATATATATATATATATATATATGGTCAGCAACCTCATGTAGATTAGCTAAATGCGCCAACGGCTCAAATTGAATCTGGGCCATCTGATTATCACGAATGTCTGGTAGTATTTGAATTTTATTTTATTTTTCTACAAATCAAAATCACTTGAAATTTTAGACTTGTGTTCGTAAAAAATAAGTGAATCTATGAAAAATATTTAAAAATATTTCACGTGAAAAGGTTCAAGTTAGAAAGGGTTGTGATGAGCGTATTTATCAAAACAATCATTACTTTTTTTATTAAAAAATGATTTAAATAGATAATTTTACCATTAAATAAGGGCAATTTTGAAATTTTCACAAAAGTATAATGGTATTTTGGAAATAAGTGTCTTGGAACTTTATTTGTAGAGTGCATTTGTCTTTTAGTTAAAATTTCAATTATAGGCTTTGTGGAGATGACAAAAATATCATTTGTCTTGTAATAATATTGACAAAATTGCCCCACAAAAGTAATTGTTTTTAAAAAATAGACTACAAAATCAATAAATCTATCATTGAAGTTTAGAATATCCCTATATATATATATATATATATATATATATATATATATATATATATATATATATATATATATATATATATATATATATATATATATATATATATATATATATATATATATATATATATATATATATAAAGTCTTCCCACCCTTATAGGAGAAAATGAACAATGATTTTCCCTACCCTCATCAAGTCCAAAGTTTATCGTATGGTAAAGATTGTCCGGTAGTATTTCATTTTTCTTTTTTTTTACATATCGGAATGATCTGAAATTTAGAGCGTCTATACATCTTAGTTAAGCGTACCTAATAAAAATATAAAAAATTATATTTCGTAAGAAAATAAATTAATCAAAATACTCCCAAAACATTTCGGGGATATTTTGTTCATGGTTTTTCATGTAAAATATTTTTTTGATATTTTTCATAGATTTTTCTATTTTTTATGAACATATGCCTCAAATTTCAGGTCATTCCGATTTGTAGAAAAGAAAATGAAAAATAAAACACTACCAGACAATCGTGACCGCGCGATGAACTTTGGACAGTGATGAAAGTAGGCGAAATCATTGTTCATTTTCGCCTATAGGCAAAAATGCTTATAGGCGAAAATGAACAGTGATTTCGCCTACCCTCATCACCGTCCAAAGTTCATCACACGGTTACGATTATCCAATAGTATTTTATTTTTTCATTTTTTTTCTACAAATCAGAATGATTTGAAATTTCGAGCGTGTGTTCATAAAAAATATTTGAATCTACAAAAAATATCAAAACCATATTTTAAATGAAATAAATTGATAAAAATACCCCCAAAATTTTTGGGGGTATTTTGGTCAAATTGTTTTACGAATTATTTGTTTTATATTTTTATTAGGTGCACATCACTAAGATTTACATATGCTCCAAATTTAATGTCATTCCGATTTGTAGAAAAAAATATGAAAACTGAAATACTACCAAACAATCGTGACCATGCGATGAACTTTGGACGGTGATGAGGGTAGGCGAAATCACTGTTCATTTTCACCTATAGGCATTGGGAAGACTTTTCTTTTATATATATATATATATATATATATATATATATATATATATATATATATATATATATATATATATATATATATACAATGATTTCATGCAACCGTTGTAAAGTAATATGATGCATTTTGAAATATAGGCTCTTTTCATTCTAATGAACAATTACAAAAAAAAAAAGAAAAATTGAAAACACAAACTAGAAAGTATTTTTTTAGCCCAATTAACATAGACCGTTCATTTTGGTGAGATGCTTAGATCTAGGTTTTAGAAGGATTTTTTCATTTCCAATTTTCTTGGATGACTTTATTATCATTAGAAAAAAGAAAAAAAATGTTTTTGAGTTTATAAAGGCTAAGATCTTGAAATTCACAAAATAAATGGTCTAGATTCAGTTTTGGAGGGGACTCATTTTGAATTTTTCAAGGGTTCAAATTGAATTGTTGTTTTTTTTTTTGGATTGATTATTAAGATGAAGAGAGTGTGTGCAAAATTTGGGGTCATACAAATACCACAAACATGGTTTCTAGAAGTGTCGTTTCATTAAACTATGATACAGCCGTTGCATTGAAGCATTGCTCTCTCTATATATATATATATATATATATATATATATATATATATATATATATATATATATATATATATATATATATATATATATATATATATATATAATAATACTATGAGACCATCCCACACCCATGTGAGTAGGACCTCAAAGTATCACCATTAAATTTGGCACAGATCTCTAGAAAGATCAAGTCTCACATTCATGTGATAACTTTTTTAGAGATTTGTACCAAATTTTATAGTGATGCTTTGAGGTCCTAAATACATGGGTGTGGGAGGATCTCGTAGTGTCATTTTTTTTTTTTTTCTCTCTCTCTCTCTCGATATATATATATATATATATATATATATATATATATATATATATATATATATATATATATATATATATATATATATATATATATATATATATATAAAAGATGCTACAAAAGGCTTACGGGCAAAAAATGAACAGTAATTAGGCATACCCTCATTGCCATCAAAACTTCATCACACGATCACCGTTGTCCGATAATATTTCAATTTTCATTTCTTTTTACTAATCGCAACGATTTAAAATTTGGAGTGTGTGTACATCTTGGTGAGGCACACCTAATAAAAATATAAAAAAAATAATTCGTAAAATATAAATTGATCAAAATACCCAGTAAATTTTTGGAGGTATTTTGGTCAATTTATATTTTGTGAATTATTTTTTTCATATTTTTATTAGGTGCGCCTCACTAAGATGTATACATGCTCAGAATTTTAAGTAATTTAGATTTATAAAAATAAATAAAAATAAAACACCACCAGACAACTGTGCCCATATGAAGAAGTTTGGATGGTGATGAGGGTAGGCAAAATCGTACGATGAAGTTATGATGTTGATGAGGGAAGGCAAAATTACTATTCATTTTCTCCTATAATCATTGAGAGAGTTATATATATAGAGAAAATATGAGATTAGCCCACTAGCTCATATGGACATATGAGCCCAACATCCCAGATTGAATCTGGGCTGATCTGATAATCACAGAAGTCCGGTAGTATTTGAATTTTAGTTTTTTTTTCTAAAAATGCAAATCACTTGAAATTTTAGGTGTTTGTTCATAAAAATAGTTGAATCTTCGAAAAATATCAAAAACATATTTTACATGAAATAAATTGACCAAAATACCCCCAAAAATATTCAAGGGGTATTTTGGTCATTTTATTTTTATGAATAATTTGTTTTATATTTTACTAAGTGTGTCATGATGAGAAGAACACACACCTAAAATTTCAATTGATTTGGATATGTATAAAAATAAAATAAAATTAGAGTATTACTGGGCATCCGTCAGATCGGTCCAGATTCAATCTGGGTCGTTAGGCACATATGTTCATATGAGCTAGTGGGCTAATCTCATCTTTTCTCATATATATATATATATATATATATATATATATATATATATATATATATATATATATATATATATATATATATATATATATATATATATATGGAAAACACTACGCAAGGCCTATACGCGAAAGTAAACAGTGATTTTGCCTGCCCCCATCACCGTCCAAAGTTCATCTCGCGGTCACGATTGTCCGGTAGTGTTTTATTTTTCATGTTTTTTCTACAAATTGAAATGATTTAAAAGTAGGAGCGTGTATCCATAAAAAATAGCGAAATCTTTGAAAATTATAAAAAAAATATTTTACATGAAAATAATTGACCAAAATACCCCCAAAACGTTTCAGAGGTATTTTGGTCAATTTAGTTTTAACGGATAATTTTTTTTATATATTTTTATTAGATGTGCCTCAGTAAGATGTACATACCCTCCAAATTTCAGGTCATTCTGATTTGTAAAAAAAATAATTAAAAATTAAATACTACCAGACAATTGTGACCGCAGAATGAAATTTGGACGGTGATGAGGGTAGGAGAAATCACTATTCATTTTCGCCTATAGGCGTTGGAACTTCAAATTTTAGGTCATTCTGATTTGTAAAAAAATAACTAAAAATAAAACACTACCGAACAATCGTGACTGCACGATAAAATTTGGACGGTGATGAGGGTAGGAGAAATCACTATTCATTTTCGCCTATAGGCATTGGAAAGACTTTTCCATATATATATATATATATATATATATATATATATATGGGAAGATACTATAAAAATGAACAGTGATTTCGCCTACCCTCATCACCGTCCAAAGTTCATCGCATGGTCACGATTGTTCGGTAGTGTTTCATTTTTTATTTATTTTTATGATTCGGAATGATCTGATATTTGGAAAGTGTGTTCATAAAAAATAGACGAATCTACAAAAAATATCAAAAAAAATATTTTACATGAAATAAATTGACCAAAATACCGTCGAAAAGTTTTGGGGGTCTTTTGGTCAATTGTTTTCACGAATTATTTTTTAATGTATTTTTATTAGATGCACCTCACTAAGATTTATACGCGCTCCAAATTTCAGATCATTCCAATTTTTAAAAAATAAAATGAAAAATAAAACACTACCGGACAATCATTACCATGCCATGAACTTTGGACGGTGATGAGGATACGCGAAATCACTGTTCATTTTCGCCTATAGGTATTGGGAAGAATTTTCCATATATATATAGGGAATGGATGTTGTCAACCCAGTAGCTAACTGCTACTGTGTCAACCAATTGCCCAAATTGAGTAGGGGCCGATTTGACAATCACAACCTTATTTCGTATTTGAATTTTTATTTTTTTTTGAAATCCAAATCACTTGAAAATTTAGTCGTACATTCCACTCATCAAGGTGCACCTAATAAAAATATAAATTGATCCAAATATTCCTAAAATATTTGAGGGTATTTTGGTAAATTATATTATTGAATTATTTTATTAAATTCTAATATTTTTTAAGAATAGACGTTCAAAATTTCAAGTGATTTGGATTTGCATAAAAAATAGAAATTTAAATACAAAATGAGGTCGTGACCATTGGATTGGGCTCAAATTCAATCTGGGCCTTTGACTGATATTGCAGCTATCGGCCCTTGGGCTGACGGGATCTTTATATATATATATATATATAGGGAAAAACAGGCTGGAATTTATATAATCCCAAAACTAGTTCAGCCTCAATCGATTCCTATTCAAATATGGAACTTGGAAATGGCCTGGTTATATTATAGTGAGCAAGTCTATTCAGATAGGGCATCGCTTCTCCATTTTACTAATAAAAAAAAAGGATTGTATATAATGAAACTATTTACTTTTGATAAAATATGGTGACAATTACTTACAACCATCCGATATGAAATTTGATAGCTTGGATGTGTCAATAAGTTTGAAAAAATTACTTTTGAAGTTTAAGCTTGGTCAATAGAATAATTGTAGCCACCCAATTTCACATCTAATGGTCAACATTAATGTGACCACCTTATACCCAAAGTAAATGGTCCCATTGTATATTTTCCCATAAAAAAAATACTTGGAGACCGCAAAAGTTTACATGCTCTCCATTACATATTTTAAAATATGAATTTTCTCTATCCCATACAAAAGAGTTCCAATAAATCTCACCATTTTGTCAAGGTGTGGTTTGTATAATGTTGAGGCCCCGTAACAATAAAAGTAAGGTGCACCTTTAAATAGTGTTAAAATATGTTGTTCAGTATCAGAAATCTTTATGATGACTTGAAAATTTAATTTTATCTCTAATTATAAAATTAAATATTAAAAAATAATTTAGATCAAACAGATTTATGAACACTTGAAAAACTTGAAAATTAACGGTCTAGATAATGCATTACATAGCACTACTTTCAAGACTTGAAATCTTTTTTTTTTTTTTATGTCCATAAATCTTGAAGTTGAGATGATTAAATTGAGGGTTTTGAAAAATTAAAACAACCTCCTCTTGTGAATTTTTAAGGTCCGCCTTAATTTGGTTGTTTAGGGCCTCGCCCTTATATAAACTTTTTCCTTTTCTCAATCATAAGTTCTATCTCGTGTAATCTCTCTACATGATAATCCATATACAAAGAAACTCCGAAGGGAAATTCATGTGAGGCTCTCCTTATTGCTTGTGTTTTAGAAGTTTGGAAAGTATCTCTTTGGAAACACAATTTCCCTTCGAGCATGTATGCTTCCCATATATCTTAGGATTTTTTCTTCTATTCAAATTAAATTATTTAGATAAGGCTTCATATGGAAGTACACATTTTCCAAAATAACAATCGTTCGCTTCTAATATTCTCTTACTTGATTGTGGCCTTTATCAATGGACTCATTGTTTAGATATATGCTGAATTGTCACCAACATGAACTATAACTACCTGAAAGCAAAGGTTTTCTATCTTCCACAATAATGTGATATTGCATATCATTATATTTGATCCTATTACGAAAAATTGGATTTCTGCTAAAAAAAAAAGGCGCATGGCAATCACAAATAAAGTGAGATCCTTTCTTGCACAATTTGAAACTATCCAGATAAACTGTTTAGCTAATTGTTTCTTTGGCACATGAATAAGTGACATATACTTAGCCTCTACAATAGACAATGCCAATATAGATTGCAATTTCGATAACTGGCTACCTACACTAGCTACTAAGAAAAAAAATTTACCCTGTAGTATGCCTTTTATCCAAGTCACCCACAAAGTCTACATTGACATGGTTGATAACTTTTAAATCTATCCCCCAGTAACAAGTAGAGCATTGCAACCTCCCTTCATATAACAAAGGAACCAGTTCACAATAGTCTTATTGATCGTGGCCAGTATCAATAGTGTATCTACCATTAACTCTCACTGCTCATGAGATGTCAGACCTAACGCTAAACATAACGAACATGAAGCTCAACAGATAAATATGGTGACCAAGACATCTCTATCTTCTTTGTTTTGGTGCTAGGATATTATTTCGAAGACATTTTTATGCGTATAGGAAATAAGGTCCTAACTGATTTAATATTTTACATATTGAAGCTAAGCGTTCTCGACATATCATTGCAAGTTAAGTAAAATTTCTCTACCTTCTAATTTAACTTAACAATATTTGTAAAATAAAAATTAAATCCTATATGTTCATGTCGTACTCTCAACTATTTGAAGGACAAAGTAAGTATTAAGTTGACGCTGAAGGACAAAGTAACTATTATGTCATCAACCTGAGCTTGTCACTACACACCAACCATAAATCCATCCCCACTTCAAGGGATACACCAAGCAGTAGAATAACCATTGGCCCATTAACACCGTATGTATCAAAAGCAAAGGACTAAACAATCGACGTAGTTTTATAAACACAAACAAAGCCATCCTATATCAACAAGTAGGGCTGAGAATTTTTCAGATGAGGTTCAGATCCACCCATACTCAGATCCGAATCCGAAAAATGTACATATAATGTGGATCCAGATCCGAATGGATCCAAAATATTTGGATCCATATCCAAAAACTGTCCATAGGATCCGAATATGAATCTGGATCAAGATTCGATTCGTTCCACAATCCAATCCAGAATGGGGATTAAGCATTTAAAAATTAGAAATATTATATACGGAAATTAATAAATATATAACATATATATAATAATATATATTATTTTAATAACTAGATTGGATCCAGATTGGATCCACCTGAAGCCGGATTTGATCCAAATAATAATTCGAATTCATATTTTAAATCTGGATCCAAATCTTTGATCCATACTCGGATCCTATTAGAATCCAAAATTTGGGTTTCGAATCCGAACCAGGTGAATTCTCACCCTTATCTCTCACACAAAAGCACACCATGTGCATGTCATCAACCTGAGCTTGCCACGGCACAACCCTAATGGAGTTGCCATTCTGATTCAGCTCAAATGGCAAACTTATCCAACCTCACACCATAGTGGTCACATGAGTTGTTTCGCATGAAATCTCACTAAAGACTAGTAGAAAGGACTACGAAGAAGAACCGTAGTCCACCAAGTCATCACCTTCCAAGGAAAATAATGGACTTTGGTGGAGAGGGAGTGTGACCCACAAAAAGATGATAAGAGTGTCTCCCACGCTCTCATTTGCCACCCATCATTCCATTGAAAAGTTTTCGTTCCATAGAATTTTCTTGTGGGACGCGGTTAGCGGCCAAGCCCGCACATGTAGAAATGCAGGCTGGGCAATAAATATATTTTATAAATATAATTTGATCCTAATAATTAGAGAATATATAATTTTAACATCAAGATCATGAATTAAAAAAAATAAATAAAATTTGAAAATCAGTAATAATAATTATATCAAAAAAAAATTTAAACTGTTAATTATAATTGTTTTTAGATGGACCACCTATGGATGTTTTATACCTCTGGACCACATATTGTAAAAATGAGGTCCTGCCGCATGGAAAAATTGTTCTTTGGTGTCTGGAATGATTCTAGGAAGCTTTTGCTTGCCATAATGCCTGTAATGGTTTCTATTCTTGGCATAACAGCATCGGCTGGATGCCTTAAGGCTGGAAGGGGAACTCTGTTCTATGGGGGCTTTGATCCTCAAATGTTTGCTATCTCTCGATGATGTTATAGACTTTTGCTGGGACATTCGGGAAACGGATGGATTAAGGTTGGAAGAGAGAGATAGAGAGAGCGGCATTGAGGATATATAGATAGGGAGAATCACTCGTTCAAATCATAGTTATTAAGACTAGACCAAACTGGTGGTCCAATTTCTGGGACTGTTGATCGGTATTTTGGCTCGTCAAGTCTAGGGTAAAAATTAAGTTTATTCAAAATCCAATTGAAATCAATGTTTGACGAGGTTTAGCCAATGCGATTGACTGGTTTCGACCAATTCAACTGGCCAAAAAAATAGTGGGCAACTTTATTTTTTAATATGCTGCATATGAGAAATGTTTCTATACTTCCACTATTGTATGGAAGATATATACTCCTCTCCCCCCCCCCCCCCCCCTCCCATCCAGCCGTCCAATTTTCGTCAAGTGAGGCACTGACTGTTTGATCTAGAACAGACACTTTAGAGTATTTTATTTTTAATTTTCTTTTCTAAAAGTTACGTGAATATAAAATTCGGTATGTGGAGGCGCATCTAAAAAAAATTAAAAATTTATTTTTGATAAACTAAAATGGCCAAAATACCCCTAAAACTTTTAGGGGTATTTTGGTTAGTTTATTTTATTGAGAATATTATTATTATTTTTATATGTGCAAGTTTAAGAGAGGAGTGGACGCCCAAATTTTGGTGTCAATTTTTTTGTAGAAACAAAATTAAAAATAAATTAGTGTAGAGGCGTGACATTGTGATCTAGGCCAACTCAACAATTCATTCAGAATGGACTGTTTAGTAGGGGGACGTATATAAGTTTTATACATTAGAGGAAGTATAGAAAGCCTGTCCATTACATATTATTAACTATTATTCAGATTCTTCTAATATTTTTTAAATATGATCAAACCTGTTCAACCAGCGGTCGAACTGATTAACTAGACCAAACCCCATACCTATTCGATAATTGGTCCGATCTTGATAATACTGATTCAAATTATCTATAACAATCCGAAGTAAAATTTGATAGCTTGGGTATGTCACAAAGTTCTATAAAATTTCTTTTGAACTTTAAGCTTGGTCAATAGAATACATTTAGTCGCCTAATTTTGCACTCAGTGGTCAAGATTGATTGTGACTTCCATGTACCAAATACAAATGGCATTGTCATACACTATTCCGTAATTTATTTTTTAAGTCCTATCCTAGACTCATCTGAGGCAGACAGTGAAAATCAGATTCAGACACTGTCCCATCCGACTCAACAGTCACCCTAGTCAAAGTACGCGAAGACATTTGGCAATTCAAGACACGATTTAGATTCTTAAATTATCGGTTCAAGCCAGTGTGGGAAAATTCGGGTAGTTCAAATCATAATTGCCTGATTAGATCGGAATCGGTCAATTCTGGTTTCGGTCGATTTTGGTGATCCGGTTGAGTATTTTAAAAAATTAAAAAAAATAAAAATAAAAATAATAAAATATTTTGTTCGTAATGTAATTTTTAATTTTTTCATCATTTTGACAAATATTGGAAATTTTTTTGGCTATTAATACTTATGTTTTCATTTACCAATCTTTTTATAAAATTTTAAAAATATCTTTAGACAAAAATTGATTCGTTCAGATCCATTAATGCCAACTTCATTTGGATGTGTTTTGTTTAATCACTCTTTAAATAAAAATTTCATATTTTATTTGATTTTATTATATTTTTTTATTTATTTAAAAAAAATTAATAACTCGAGACTTACCCAATCAAGCCAATTGAACCACTTCCAACACCATCTCAGGGTTGACCATGCCAATTGGATTTTTACTAGACTGGTTCAAGCAATATCCAAGTTGCTCCTCCACCCTACAATGTCGACAAGGGATGGTTGAGCTCGGTTTACCCTTTTCTTAGTCGCTGTTTCCAACCATCCCTCATCAAAACATCGTACAGTAGAGGAGCTCATAGGATAGTGGTTGAAGTTAAACTGACAGCATAGCGTGCGAGTGTGCAAGTGATGCCTATTATAATGCGTAGAATAGTAGTTTTGATTTGATGTGATGAGACAGTAACATGCCCAGTATTAACTGTGCCTTGCCTTGTATAGGTCAATATTTAATACAAGCGAAAGCGACCTCATGCATAGCGACAAAATAAAATACTTTTTATCTTTGATGGTAAGCAACAGTCAAAACTCAAAAGCATGTGAGAAACGTAAAATGATTTTCTTCATTTGTTTGTGCTAAAAGTAAAATTGAAGGGAAAAAAATAAAAAATTACTACCAGCATAGAAAATTTATTCTATATTCTATATTTTACATACAAATACAAAATACAAGATATCTTGTGTTAATGTTAAAAAAAAAAAAAAATACAAAATACAAGATGATTTATAGCCGTTCATCTGCGTACTTCCTCGCTTTGTTACCAGTCATTCCGCCAACCTCTTTATACATTTTACAGTAAATTTGGGCCACCTTACACAGCAGCGAGAGATCTCACATGGTAGTGATCCATTTAGGGGGACAGTGTCCTTTTGCTTGAGGGTAAGAGACAGTAGAGCTGTCCGATCTAGAGAGAGAGAGAGATACAAGAAGTGGTCACTTTAGATGGAGAGCACCCTTTTGATTGTGAGAGAGAGAGATGTCATCTGACACGAAAGTCCTCATTTTAGAAGATGAGTTTTTCTTGCTATAAATTTGAGAGTGAGAGATCATGCCATATAATTAGAGATATAGATCGAGAGATTTGTTGTATTTGTCTTTGTGAAATTAAATTACGCAGCGGCCTCTAATCTTCTCTCACGATTAGAGACATGAGCTTTGCGATCGTTCCGGCAATACATCGAGGAAGAAGCCTTGGAGATGGTAGAAACTGATCTCTCCCTTCTCTCATCCATGAATATTTGTCGCCACCGGCACTCCACACTACAAAATCCCATTTCTCCTCTGCAAAATTTACCAAAAAAACAAAAGAATTAGGAAATCACCCAAAAAGAAAAATGAAAGAATGCTCAATTTATTTGATCATGAAAGTCTAAAGCTACACAAATTTCACATGGAATAATATAAAAATATTTTGAATTTTGAATTTTGAATTTTGTTGTTGTCTTACCTATAAATATATATATCGTTTTTTGGGGAGAGTTTTTTCTTGCACATAGAACATGATTGGAGAAAACCCAATTCCGGCATGTTTGCCGGAAAAGATGCTGGAATTTCAGACATTTTTGGCCTTATCATCGATTTATCGACAATTCCCGACTCCCTCTGAGGAATCTCGATCACGATTCGAAGGCCAACAGGAGTGCTTCGAGAACCTGTCGTAGTGGAATTATTTCTCTTAGGCGTCCCTCCATCGAGTTTGAAGGAGCTTTTGGTCCTCCTCAGCATTGGGGTAGAGAGAGAAGGAGGAAATGAGTTGGGTTTCAGAGAGAAGAGAGAGAAACAAGTCCTCCTGCACCACAAGAAGATGATAATGGGGGTCGAAAATTAAGGTTTAAGAGTAAACGTTGGGGGTTAGATTTATAGGCTTTTGGTTGTGGACCTCTTTGGGCTTTAATTCGGGCCTCGGGCTTTGCTTTAATTATTTGGATTTTTATTTCGAAAAAGTACAAAAGTGCCCCTGGTTTTTAGGCTGTCGCACTGAAATGCCGCCGGTTTTGGTACCGGTGAAAAAACCGCAAATGGTTTGGAAGTATAGTCAGTTCCCCTCTTTTTTTTGGGAAGGGTGCGGTTTGTAGAGCCGAGGCTCTAAACAATCAAAGTAGAGCCAACCTGTTGAGAAATGTGGTTTCAAATAAAAGTGTTTATGATAACTTTAAAATATATTTTTATCACTAATAATAAAATTTAAAACTTCAAAAATAATGTAGATCGAGAAGATTTTTTAAAACTTGAAAATCTTGAAAATTGACGGTAAAAAAAATACATTACAAGATGCACTACTTCCAAAACTTGAAATCTATTTTTTAATGTCCATGCATCTTGCTCTCAAGAAAATCAATTTGAAATTGTTTGCACATCAAAACAATGTCTTTTAGTAAAATTTTTTATATAGTCTTTGATTGGATTGTTTAGAACCTAGGCTCCATATAAACTTTTTCTTTTTCGAAAAGGCGGATAAGTGCGCCTTTCCATAAAAGTGCATGGGCGTGGTTTTGTACACGGTGTATCTCTAAATTTTGTTAAAAAAAAAAAGGCAATTTTGGTGCTGGAAACCTTTAGGGCGGCACAAAAATATGTTATAACGAGTAATGGCACTGAGACCCTTCAACACTTCATGTTCTGATTTTAGTATATTAAAAACTATAGTATAATTCAAAATAGGGTTTTGTTACGTTAGTCACACGCATGTAGTATATATTTAATGTACTTAATATTTTTATATACTTGATATTATTATCCTACATTGTAGGATAATATTTTTGTACACTTGACACTCTTATCATACAATGTTATCCCACAATGTGATAATTCTTTGTTAAGTGGTATTTTAAATAATTAATTAATAGTAAAATAAAAAGTTTTAATAGATATCACCAATATGAAACATTAATTATTTTTTAACCATTAATAAAATACCATTAGTTTATTATAAAAATATCTGTTCTACATCTCCGAATGACAAAAAAAATGTCATTGCTTAAAAATTTTGTATTACAAATCAATGATATATAAATATCTAAAAATATTGAGTACATTAAATATATATATATATAGGAGTAACCTAATAAAACCTTTCAAAATAATATATCTCATGTTTTTAAAAGTTTTAAATTAATATAAAAATAAAATAGTGAGTTTTTATCTCATAATGAAAAGTGGAGCGTGAAAGTGATATTAATATAAAAAAACATTCATACGTTATGTTCATAAAACAAAAGAGAGAGTATAGACACATGTACAGAGCATGTAAACCATGTAATGGCCACACGTATGTGTGTGTAATAGCCGATTGATAGCACATTTTACACTATGTACTTTGCATGCTCACATCGGCTCGAAGGCCCCCTTAGCTCGCACTCCGGCTCGCCCCATTTTTTACTAGACGCAACCCAAACTAGCCATTACATGAATGGGCATATATGCATGATGCCCCTTGGTTATTCCAGCAATTAATAACCATTGGAAACCCAACTGCGATTGTTGGAAACCCAATAGTACTTGCATTGTGAACGGCAACATCTAAGTGTGTGCCTCTTCACACGCTATTAGATGGCATTTTTGCTATGAGATTTTCACCTTTACTTGATTTTTTCTCTCAACCATTTTTTATAAACTTTTTATATTTTTTTAAAGTAATCATTTTCTACTTTCTTTTTAAAAATACAAAAGTGTGCCAGTTTCTCTCTCTAAATTCTAGCACTTGTCTATATGGTACAAAAATAGACAAGTTTTTTAGATGATTTTTAGTTTCATATACATGGAGGACTTATTCGCTAGGGTTTGCTCTTTGCAGGCTGTTATTTTATAATAAAGGGGCAAATTACAACTTGAGAGAACACATCTAACGTGGTTGTAAATAGGAAAGTCCTTTTCTTTTTTTTTTAATTGTTTCTTTCCATGTTTCTCACTACATACTCCAGTGCCTGTTTCACCCACCTTATGTTTCAACATAATCTACTTTCATTCATAATTATGAAATCTAAAGATTCAAAAATGGTATAGATTGAGCATATTTAAAAACACTACTTTTTTTTTGAAAATAGACAATCTAGATAATGTGACGTACCATTTTTAAGACTTAATATGCTTTTTCCTTTTGTATCTATATACGTCGAAGTCAAAATGATCAATTATAAAGTTTCTTGATGTGGTTCACCCTTTTTTGGGTGGGTATAGGTGCACCTTACTTTTACATTAAAATTTTTACGCCTTATGTGAATGTTTTTCAAAGTTTATATATTGGTTGCAAACTTAAATAAAGATACAGAAAAGAGGTGTCATCTTTTCCTTCTAAATCTAAATTGAAGTAATCTTATTCTCTCTCACCAAGGTTTTTGAGTAAAGGTCTATGAGTAAGAATTCAGAAGCAAGTAATGTGGAAAGAGATTGATGTTCCTAAGTCTAAAGCTATCTAAAGCTGTTTGTGTTTGTGATCACCCTCTCTTTCTTCGTCTCTCATTTGCCCAAGGAAGTTTAACCCTCAAGATGGACTTTACCTTTCCTTTTGGGGCCAGTAGTTGTTGGACGGCTTATGAGGTATTAGGATTTTTCTAAGGGCCAGAAGATTCTTTGTATTTGGTTACTTCAAGTTAAGACCTAAGATGAGGTTGGCCTATTTATAGGTCTTCACCAGCCATGTTGCGAAATTTGTTACTCCCTTAAGAGGTCTAATCTCTTATATTTGTCGCCTTATATATTTTCTTACGGAGGTCTTGTGAAGAGTTTCAGGTTTCTCTAAAGAGACACAGTGTTTGAGTGTCAATTGATTGATATGAATATACAGATTTGTTTTTTATAAATAAATTACTGATGATAATAATAGAAACTAAATTATGGACACCTAAATTATACACAGACTTACCATAAGCTACATAGCACAATATCCTACCTTTCTTATATTTACTGATTACAATATACACCTTCTATATTAACTGGATATACAATATATACTTTCCTTTCACACTTCTCCTCAAACTCAATATATTATGAAAGAGAGCAGCTGGAATTTGAACACCAAGTCGTGGAAACGAGCAGTTGGATTTTCAGGTGCATACTCAGATTGCGTAATCAATAAGCACATAAAGTAGTAGCGAATTAACAAGCCTCAAGAATAGATGGCTTCCAGAAAATAGGC
This sequence comes from Amborella trichopoda, assembly GCF_054954075.1. Taxonomy (NCBI): domain Eukaryota; kingdom Viridiplantae; phylum Streptophyta; class Magnoliopsida; order Amborellales; family Amborellaceae; genus Amborella; species Amborella trichopoda. The sequence goes on from NC_142348.1 coordinate 6,280,476, forward strand.
CAGAGAGTCGAAATACGATTCGACATAGAGACATATCAAAGAATCAAAACACAACTCGGCAGAGAGACAGATCAAAGAGTCGAAACACGACTCGGCAAAGATGACATACTAGAGAGTCGAAACACAACTCAACAAAGAGTCGAAACATGACTCGACATAACTTGCACCGACTGGGTGAACAACAGACTCGTCTTCAAAATTGGTGACAATGCTTCAGGGACGAGGAATAAACAAAGGTAAGATGAACCTCGCTCTGAAGAGACTCAGTGTCCATTGATTGATATAAATATATAAACTTGTATCTTATAGATAAATTATAGATGACACTAATAAAAACTAAATCATAAACACCTAAACTATACACAAACTTATCATAAAATACATCTCATATTTATTGATTACAATATACACCTTTTATATTAACCAGATATACAATATGAGTAATGATTTTATAGGACCTTCTTCCACCCATGTGTGTAGGACTTCAAAAGATCACCATTAAAGTTGATACAAAACTCTAAAAAAGTTATCACATGAATGTGTAACTTGACTTTTCTAAATATCCGTAATAACTTTAATGATGATCTCTTAGAAGTCCTATACCTATGAATGGGAGAGGGTCCCGTGGGATCATTTCTTAAACAATATGTACTTTCTTATATCAAAGTATATTTTCCTTTCACAGGTCTCAACGACCAATGCCTTCATTACCCTTTTTGGATTTCCTATTTTCTCATTCGTTTTTTACTTGACTTCTGCTTCTTTGGCTCCTCCCTACCACTTTTCTTTCGACACTGTTTGGACGCTGATTGCGCATCGGCACCCACTGTACGCTGCGTGACGTAATCTATTCTCTCCTTGGTACTGTCATAGCAAGTTGTCTGTCACTCGACCCCAGCTTATGATGCGATTGTTGAACGAGTGTTGTAAATTAGGAGTCATGGTGAGTAGCCGAGTTTGGGTTGAGGAGGCCCGAGAGGATGAGGCCTTTAACTATTGATTTATATGATCAGGGATTCATAGCTAATTGTTGGGTTAGGGGTTTCAAGGTTACGAGTTAAGTTGTATTTTAAGAGTTTTGGTGTGTTTTGGTCGGTCTTTCTTCAAAATAGGGAGTTGTTTTATATTTTTTCCTCTAGTAAAACTATGTAGCTTGTTCCATTTATTAATGAAAGATTAAAGTCAAAAAAAAAAAAAAAAAAGACAAAGAGAGGGAGATTACCATGATTTAGTAGAAAAAATAGTGTAATGATCTTATATGACCCTCCCCACCTATATGTGTAGAACTCCAAAGAATCTTCATTAAAATTGACATGGATCTCTAAAAAAATTATCACATGGGTACGAGACTTGATTTTTCTATAGATCCGTGCCAACTTTAATGGTGATTCTTTGAAATTCTACACACATGGATGGAAAAGGGTCCTATAAGGTCATTTCTCAAAGTGTCTCATCCACGTCATATGAATGGGTGGAAGGATGCTTGTGGTTGAGATTTGATAAGGCCCAATCTAATGGTCAAAAACTACTTTTCACATTTTGGTTTTTATGTTTTATTTAAATCAAATATTTATCTAAAATTTGGGTATAGGTTTATTTCTATAAAAATAAATAAATAGAAATAATTAAAAATATTTTAAATAAAATAATTAAAATACCCATAAATTTATTTTAGTCAATATTTTTTATTCAAAATATTTTTTATTATTTTTATTTAATTCTACTTATAAAATCATAAAAAATTTAAAATAAAATACTAACATTTATTTTTAGCAGTTGGATGAGATTGGTTCAATCCGAACCATTCAAAGTCCTCGCACACCAAATAAGCATCTGGAGCCCGTGGAATACCATGCCTTTAATATTTTGTTGAGGGTATCCAGCTCGTATGTTCCACGCGCTTTGGGCCGAGGTGGTCATAGCCTAAATCGGGGGCCTCTTTCGTAATTAAAGTTCCGAACCAGTCTCATTTGGACATTACAGTCTGAAAACTAGGGGCATTATTGTACTTTTTCCTTTTTATTTTATAATGCATTTACGGGGAAAACTCGTTTTTTATTATTATTATTATATATTAATGTGGAGTAATGATTTTATACGATTTTCTTTCATCTATGTGCTTAAGACTTTAAATGGTTACCGTTAAATTTGACATGAATCTCTAAAAAGATTATCACACAAATATAAAATTTAATTTTTTAAAAAATTTATATCAAATTTAATGGTGATCCCCGCGTGGAAGAAGGTCCTTTAATGCCATTTCTCATTCTTTTGACTTTGTAAAATAGCTTTTTTTATTCCTAACCAGAAATTTCTTTCCACGTACCATGTTAGAAAATGAAAGGTCGCTTTATTTTTCACGTTAAGGATTCTTATTTAGAATATCGAATATAGTAAAGCACAAATATACTCTGGAATGTGGTGTATGTTGAAGTATGTGTAGAAGATTCTTATTCATGGTTTAAAGGGAACAATGCCCACTAATAAACCACTTCATTGCAAGATTGATAAGATACATAATGGGTTTGAGAGGCATTTACATAATATATTTTCTCAGCCCCTGACTTTGTTTCGCAAAAATTACATAGGGACATTTTTAATGGGAAATACAGTTTAATTCAAATTTTTTGGTAATTTTATGTTGATCTCTTCTTTTTTTTTTGGTAATTTTCTTCTTCTTTTTTTCATTGTTTTTTTATACCATTTTTGCCCCCAATTCGATATTGCTACCATCAAATTTTTTGTTTTAAATTTTTTCATGTGAATCCTGGGAGTCCGAAATCAAATATCTTAAATTCTGGGAGTCCGAAATCAAATATCTTAAATTTGGAGTCAGTTTGATGTTGGGAACATAAGATTGACCTAAGCTTGAAATTATTGGTGTATTTTTTGAGTTGGTTTGATATCTTTAACGTAGGACTCTTAGTCCAATATCTCTAACATAAGAGTTCTTCACATTGGAAAATTTGTTGATGTGAAGCGATCCAATGTTTACACGGGAAAAGTTTCTATGCTTCCTTTATAACATAGAAGTTCTATCCTCCCCCTACCATCCAGCCGTTCAATTTCAAGAGAACCACTCACCATTTGATCTTAGATCTGATATCTCAAAGTATTTTATTTTAAGTTTTTTTATACAAATTGTATGAATATGAAATTTAGTACGTGCCATCTTCTCATTGGGATGCACCTATAAAAAATATTAAAAATAATTTTTTGATAAAATATAATGATCAAAATACCCTATGAAGCTTTTAGGGGAAGTTTGATCATTTTATTTTATTGAAAATATTTTTTTTATATTTTTAACTAGTGTAAGTTTAATAGAGGAATGGAAGTCCAAATTTTGGTATCAAAACAGTTTATAAAAAAATTTTAAAAATAAAATAATATAGAGACATGACATTGTGATTGGGCCAATCTTAGCCCTCTATTCAGAATAGACGATAAGATAAGGGGGAGGATAGAACTTCTATGCTGTAGGAGAAGCATAGACAGCTTGCCCTTGTTTACACAGCGGCTTATAAGGCAATTGTTTTTGTTGATTTCGCCAATATCGAACAACACTTAAAACATAAAAAAAGGGATTTGTTTACCCAGCAGCTAATAAGGTAGTTGTTTTTGTTGATTTCGCCAATACCGAACAACACTTAAAAGTTAAAACCAGTGTTTAAAAAAACGTCGAGTTGAACCGGACTCGCCCGGTTCGACTCGGAAATCGCCATGGACGAATCGAATCGGAGAAAAAAATGGGAATTGTCCGGTTCTAGAGAGAACCGGACGATTCTATACAGTGACTCGCCGATTCACTGTACGGAATCGGCGATTCCGAACAGTGAATCGGCGAGTCCCATACGGAATTTTTTTTTTTTTTGTAATCCATGATAGATTTTTTTGTAATACTTGATCAATTTTTTTGTAATCCATGATCGAATTGTTTTTTTTTTTTTGTAATCCATGATCGAATTTTTTGTTTTTTTTGTAACCCATGATAGAATTTTTTGTAATCCATGATCGAATTTTTTGTAATCCATGATCGAAATGTTTGTTTTTTTTTCTTGCAATCCATGATCGAATTTTTTGTTTTTTTTGTTTTTTTTTGTAACCCATGATAGAATTTTTTGTACTCCATGATCGAATGTTTTGTAATACATGATCGAAATGTTTGTTTTTTTTTTGTAATCCATGATCGAAATGTTTGTTTTTTTTTTTGTAATCCATGATCGAATTTTTTGTTTTTTGCTTTTTTTGTAACCCATGATAGAGTTTTTTGTAATCCATGATTGAATTTTTTGTAATTCATGATCGAATTTTATGTAATCCATGATCGAATTTTATGTAATCCATGATCGAATTTTTTGTAATCCATGATTGAATTTTTTGAAAATTTGTGATTTTTTTTTTTTAATCCATGATCGAATTTTTTTTTGTAATCCATGATAGAATTTTTTGAAAATTTGTGATTTTTTTTTTTAATCCATGATCGAATTTTTTTTTGTAATCCATGATAGAATTTTTTGAAAATTTGTGATTTTTTTTTTTTTAATCCATGATCAATTTTTTTGAAAATTTGTTATTTTTTTTTTTAATCCATATTATTCAAAGAGAAAATGAAAGAGATGATGATTCTGAGGCCACCCTATCCCAGCCATATTATTCACATATCGAGTCCCAACAACAACACTGTAGGGATGAGCACGACAGTGCAGGTGAGCATGAAGGATGGACAATCTTCGGGGATTTTAGATTGGGAACACAACAAAACACTAACACTCCGAGATTTGAAAATAGTCAGATGCCTGCTAATATCCATGATTCGTTTTTAGATCGAATCAATGAATTGTTAAACGAATTCAATCAATGGCAATAGCGTGACCAAGAAGAACAATAACGTCGTCTATCATTTATTTTTTAGATCATATGTTACTAATTTTATGCTTTATTATAGTCCATGTATGTTGATATACTTATTCCATGATAATTATATGTTCATCCTTTTGTGTGATGTAAATTAAATGCTGAATGGCAGTTCATGCAGGGAAAGAACATATCAATATTCGCATATTCATTCAAAAACATGAAAATTCTTAATGGAGTACCCTCATTTCTTATTGAATTCCTAAAAAACAATATTTAGAATGAATTTTAATAATTTTTTCGGACTTTTTTTAAGCTTTATTCTGACCGATTCACCAGATTTCTTATTCGGATCGCAGATTCGCCGATCCGGATCTGCTTTTTGAAAGCCCGATCCGGGTCACCGATCCGTTTTTTAAACCATTGGTTAAAACATAAAAAAACGGATTTAAACGCGGTTTGATATTAGAAATATTGGACGCCCCCAAGCTTAAAATATATTTGGTGGGTGTGCATGTTGGGATTTTGGGGGAACATCGGAACAACCCAGCATTTAGATTTTCCAAACATTGGAACAACCCAGAATTTGGCCAGTCCAATATCTGAGGCATAAGACTACATAGGATCACAAAAAAAGTTGCAAAAATTTGAACCAAACCATAATTCCAAAAAAAATAAATGATCCAGACGATAATTTTTCCTTTTTTTTCTCTGTTGTTTTTGAATAATTTGGATTTTACTAAATATAGAGACAAGTGGTACCCTTTTACTTCCATATAAAGATAAAATAAAAAAGAATAAGTGAAAAGACTGCATGCTGCCTTTGGAGCACATTGTGAATTTGCTCCCTGAGGTAAAACTCATGCTAGGGCTATTTTTTGCACCTTAAAATTTGGAGATGTAGCCTTTAAAATCTAATAACCAACGTCAAACAGAAAAAAGAAAACAGAAAAAAAAAGAAAAGAAAAAAAGAGCATATATATATAGTATGACTCTCAATGTGCCTCAAAAATATAGGAAAAGTTTATATGGAGCTGTGGCTCTAAACAATCAATACTTCAAAATTTTCACTAGAAAAGATTGTTTTGATTCTCAAATATCCTCGAATTGATCATCTCGACATCAAGATGCATGAACATGGGAACAAAATAGATTTCAAGTTTTTGGAAATAGTATATTTTGTAACGCATTTTTGAACCGTCAATTTTCAAGATTTTTAAGTTTTCATATATCTGTCGATCTACACTATTTTTGAAACTTTAGACTTTAAAAATAAAGATGAAAATATATTTTAAGGCTATCACAAAGATTTCCAATATTGAAATCACATTTCTCGATACTATTTGAAGGTAGGCTCTAATTTGATTGTTTAGAGCCTAGGTACTGTACAAATCGCACCCTTGCTCTATCCAAACCCCACCCCAAAAATATTAATGCGTTTTTGAACCAGAACTGTCCAATTTTTGGGAGGGAAAAATCTGTGTTCAAGGACTTATAATACAATTTTTCTTAAAAAAATTATTGGATGGATCCTAAAATTTCAAATAATAATAGAAAAAACTCACAAGTTCGATATTGCCTGAGAGAGTTGTTCTTTAGTATATGCCCCCGTGGGAACAAGCTATACAAACTCGTGGAATAAAAAGGGTTCGCATTTTATGTCGTCATTGGGGTTCATTCCTACGGTTTCTAGATCTTCTTCTATTATGGATTTTGAGCTGAGCAAGAGCATATCCCAACCCTGCTTTGTAGTGATGGGAGCTAAGATATTAGTTGAAAGTTAAAGGAATGTTTGATTCTTGCAAAAGCATCTTTCGGTGGGTGTGAAAGTTTGTTCAACAAGAGAACTTTTATGGACCCGGTTTCTATGCGGCCATGCCCACATATGTAGAAATGAAGGCTTATTAATAAATCTATTTTTTAGCTGGATTTTTGGACTTAATTTTTAAGAACATACATGCAATATCTAACATGAAGATCATGACTATGAAAAGGGATTGTATACAACCATTTGATGTGAAACTTGATAGCTTGGATGTGTCATGAAGTTCGAAAAAATTTCTTTTAAAGTTTGAGCTTGGTCAATGTAATAATTACAACTACTTAACTTCATACCCAAAGGTCTAGATTATTGTGACCACCTTGTATCAAAGTAAATGGTCTCATTCTATACTTTTTCATATGAAAAACTAAGTAAAGTTTAAAAATTAGAAATAATAATTATATATAAAAAAAAACATTTGGACTGTTAGTTTCCATTGTTTTTAGATGGAACACCTACTTGCATCCATCTTTAAGATGAATGCTTTACACTTTTGGACCTCATATGTAGTCATGCGGTCCAGCCCACATAAAACAATTTTCCAACTTTTATATCAACCTGGGAAACACTTTCACACCTCAATAGTTTGTCACATTTTTCTGGTCGAGAAAAGCTTGAAAAATGCTTTCCCAACTACTGCATTTACTACAATAGCCCTCAGAAACAAACATGACAAAGGATAAAAAAAAGGGAAAAATTATGGATACGCCCTAAAATGCACTTTGTAGACATCCTCCCAATACTTTTAGGGCGTGTTTGATAACGGAAAGCATCTTCTTGGAAGTTTAGAGCTTCTTAATACTGTTCAAGTTTTGTGTTTGATAAAAAAATTGAACTTCAAACAAAACTTCAAGGAACTGTTCAAGTTCCAATCTTGCTTTTTAAAAAAAAATTCCAACCCAAGGGTTGGAACTTAAACTTGGAACTTTTTTTTCTTATGAACACCCCCCCATATGAAAAATGTATGTATTTTATTGTATAATTTACAATATAATTTATTGTATAATAAATAATATATTTTATTTATATAATAGATATTTATAATATTATATAATAAAAATATATACAATATATAATATATTATATTATTTTATATAAATATAAATTAATATATACATGTATATATAATAATAATAATATTATTATTATTATTATTGTTATTATTTTATGTATAATATATAATAAAAATAAAGATTAATAAAATAATTCACTAAATAATATATCTTATATAATACAAATATATATCAATAAAATAAATATAAAATACACTATATTATATTTTACATTACGTTATATATGATATATGTATAAATTTTATTGTACAATATATTATATACATTTTTTTATAATATATAATATAAATTTTTAAATAATATATAATATATTTTTTAATATATCATATTTTATTTATATAATAAATATTTATAATATTATATAAAAAAATGTATATTAATAGAATAAATATGAAATACAATGTATAATATACTATATTGTTTTATATAATATATATTATATAATAAAATAAATAAAAAATGCATTATTATGTTATACATATTATACATTTATGTAATATAATATATTTCATTATATAATATATAATATATATTATATAATAAAATAAATATAAAATACCCTATATTATATATTATATATTATATTATGTTATATATATTATATAAAATATATATTTATATATTATATATTTAAGTAATATAAGATACTTTCTATATTATATATTTACATTTAAATTATTATCAATGTAACTATAAATATAAGATATTTACTATATATCCCAAGAGTTATTAATAAACTATGAACTTCTTAACGTCCCAGGGAGGTTATCAAACACAGAAACCATGAACTTCAAGTAACTTCTAATTTACAGTTCTTTAAGAACTTCCAACTTACAGTTCACGAACTTGCTTCTAGTTATCAAACAGGCCTTTAGTATGACACGTATAACTCAGTTGCTGTTTTTTCTTGCTATTACGCTCAGTTAAAAAGTTAATTTTTTTAAAAATAAACTATTTTTCCCCTCCCTTTACCAGTTAAAACTCTCTCTACCCACATGGTATCCGTCTCTCTCTCTCTCTCTCTCCACCTGGTATCGCATACACTCTCTCTGCCCAATCTCTCTCTCTCTCTCTCTCTCTCTCTCTCTCTCTCTCTTGCGTTGAAAATTTACGGTCCGATACAAAAGTATGTCGGATCGGTTATGAGGATTCTGGAATTCCAGAAGTCAGAAACTGGTCCTGCACACTTTTATGTCGAACTAAAGTAAAAAAAGGTGGTCTGACCAAAAGTGTCGGACCACTTGTTTTTTTCCTTCGGTCCAGCACATAAGTGTGCCAGACCGGCCACAAGGCTTCTGGAGTGAACTGTATTCTTTCTAATGAGAGAGAGAGAGATTGAGAAGAGAGATACTGAAATTGGGTGGAGAGAGAGACTAATTTCAGGTGGGTAGAGAGAGAGAGCTAAAGAGAGAGAGATTGATATCGGGTGAGTAAAGAGAAAGAGTGAGTTTTAAAGTGTAGGGACTGAAAGGGTAGTTTAGTTTTTAAAATATTAACTTTTTGACTAAAAGGTCAAAAAAAAAAAAAAAATTATTGAGTGTGCATGTCTAGAAAGTATATCTTAAAGAGATATCCATAAGTTTTCCTACAAAAAAAGAAAATATTTGCATGTGTTTCATAAGTAACACATGAAAGGGAGCGATCTAGAATTAGATGCAATAAAATTAGGAGGGTAAAAAAAGACACGATAGGGGGCCATCTAGAATTAGATGTAATAAAATTAGGAGAATAAAAAAAACACACAATATTCGATGAGGTAGAAAAGTAAAAAGAAAGAACGTAGGCCGAGGGAAGCCTGTCGTTTTCAAAAACTTCATTTCTCCCATTTTCTTGGACTTCTTTTATTTCATTACGATAGGAATTGGTAAAAAGCAGTGTTTTAAAAAACGCCGAAAATCGCGAAATGGGGATCGATCGGCTAAGAAATCGGAAATCGTCCGGTTCTAGAAAGAACCGGACGATTTTGCACAGTGACTCGCCGAGTCACTGTGCGGAATCGGCGAGTCCGTGAAGAACACGGGTTGCACAGTGTTCTTCACGGGATTATTTGAAATTTGTCATTTTTTGATCATTTTTCTTGTTTTTTTTGGCATGTGATATAATTTGCAGGCTGTAAACAGCTTTATTCTGCTTTTTCAAAGATTAAATGGTTGAAAATTTTGGTGTTTTTGGATCACGAAAAATTTGGTGTTTAGGGTTTCCGCCTTTTCTGAAAGTTTCATGCCAAAATCAAGTAAGAAGTTTGGGTTTTTTTTTTTTTCCGCCATTTAATTTATTTCACGGCATATTTTGAACATAATGAGTTCAATAATTATGGTTTTTAATCTTTATTGTGTCTAGTATGATTTAAAATTTTCAATTTTACGTAATCTGGTCAATTACAGCATGAAATTTGAGATGAACACTGAGATGTCTGCGGAACTAAAATTCCGCTGTTTTTTTTTTTTTTTCCGCCTTTTGATTTTGTTTTCATGATATATTAGAAATAATGTGTTAAAAATTTAGGGTTTTGATTCCTTATATTGTTGTTTATCAGAAAATATACTCAATTGGATGTAATTTATTCACTTAGAGGTGGATTTTTGAGTTAAAATCGCTTATGTAAAACGGCTTTGTGAAGAACAGAAATTTTTTTTTTTTTTTTGTTCTTTTTTTTTTTTGTAACCCATGATAGAATTTTTTGTAATCCATGATCGAATTTTTTGTAATCCATGATCGAAATGTTTGTTTTTTTTTCTTGTAATCCATGATCGAATTTTATTTCTTATTTTTATTTTTGTAACCCATGATAGAATTTTTTGTAATCCATGATCGAATGTTTTGGAATCCATGATCGAAATGTTTGTTTTTTTTTTGTAATTCATGATCGAAATGTTTGTGTTTTTTTTGTAATCCATGATCGAATTTTTTGTTTTTTGTTTTTTATGTAACCCATGATAGAGTTTTTTGTAATCCATGATTGAATTTTTTGTAATCCATGATCTAATTGTTTTTTTCTTTTTTTGTAATCCACGATCGAATTTTTTGTTTTTTTTGTTTTTGTAATCCATGATCGAATTTTATGTAATCCATGATCGAATTTTTGTAATCCATGATAGAATTTTCTGTAATCCATGATCGACTTTTTTGTAATCCATGATCGAAATGTTTGTTTTTTTTTTTTTGTAATCCATGATCGAATTTTTTGTTTTTTGTTTTTTTTGTAACCCATGATTGAATTTTTTGTAATCCATGATCGAATTGTTTTTTTCTGTTCTTGTAATCCACGATCGAATTTTTTGTTTTTTTATGTTTTTTTTTTTTTGTAATCCATGATCGAATTTTATGTAATCCATGATCGAATTTTATGTAATCCATGATCGAATTTTTTGTAATCTATGATCGAATTTTTTGTAATCCATGATCGAATTTTTTGTAATCCATGATTGAATTTTTTGAAAATTTTGTGATTTTTTTTTAATCCATGATCGAATTTTCTTTTGTAATCCATGATCGAATTTTTTGAAAATTTGTGATTTTTTTTTTTAATCCATGATCGAACTTTTTGAAAATTTGTTAATTTTTTTTTTAATCCATGATCAAATTTTTTTTTGCAATCCATGATCGAATTTTTTGAAAATTTGCTGTACTTTTTTTTTTTTATTTCTTTTTATCCATGATCGAATTTTTTGAAAAATGATGATTTTCCGAAAAGATGTGAAATTTTGATTATCATGATGTATTAAACCCAATTTTTAATTTTTATTGTTTGAGTTTGCTGTATTTTTTTTTTTTTTTTTTTTCCATGATCGAATTTTTTGAAAACTGATGATTTTCCGAAAAGATGTGAAAATCGTGACAAGGTTTTAATTATCATGAGGTATTAAACCATATTTTAGATTTTTATTGTTAAAGTTTTTGTTGAAAAAATTGTATGTTGATGGATTATTTATGCAAAAAAATGCATGTTATTATATTTTTAATGCAAAACTGTATTTTTTTTATCTGTTGTTCATGGCTTTTTTAGTTGGAATGACTGATGTTAGCTGGCTCTTTGAAGAATTGTTTTTATTATTAAATTTTTAATACAAAAAATGTATGTTTTTGATAATTGAGTTGTAGCCATGTTTGGAGCTTGCATTTTGTATTATATTATTCTGAATGTTTGTAATTGATATGTACGAAAATATTATTGTCAAAAAAGGTATTTTGCAATAACAAATAACAACGAATATGACTACATGAACTACCGCAACATATTATCACTACACATGGTGATTATTTTTCTTTTTGAACTGTCAGGTTAATTTTATACTTTTTACATCTTAAAACAGTTGAATCATGTCAAGATCTGTAGAAGACCCTGCATGGCAACATGGGGTCAGACTTGATCCCAATAAGAAAGACAAAATTATTTGTAATTACTGTCAAAGAGTGATAAGTAGTGGGGTACATAGGTTCAAGCAACACTTGGCAGTGGTTAAGGGAGAAGTTTCTGCATGCACTAGTGTCCCTAGTAATGTAAAAAAACAGATGGTGGCAATTCTTAATGCTAACAAAGGTAAAAAAAATTGCCAAACATAGGATGGATGAGGAGATAGCTAAATTATATACACCATCAAGCAGGAATGATACAGAAGAACAATATAATAATGACCTAGAAGAGCAATATAATAATGAGTTGGACATGGCCACAAGATTGAGTTTACATGAACAATATCAGAGGGAACATGGGTTTAGAATGTCCGGTGGGTCTAGCTCAGACATGCATGATGGGCCTAGCTCCGATATGCATGGTGGGCCTAGTTCAGATATGCATGGCGGGCCCAGCTCGAGCATGTATGGCGGGCCCAGCTCAAATATGTATGGAGGGGTTAGTGGCAATATGTATCAAGGAGAATCAGTTGTTGAAGAAATTGTTTCTAAGTTACCTAGGAGTGTCAGTATTGCAGGTCATGGTTGTAAAGACCCATTTCTCTCAAAGCCTAAGTCACAACAGATGACCCTAAAATGCATGGTTAAAGGTACAAGAAACATGTTAGGGAGATATGTTGGTAAATGGTTCTATAATAAAGGGATTCCCTTTGATGCAGCCAATAGCCAATATTTTCCACCTATGATTAGTGCAATCCAGAGAGTCGGGCCCGAGGTAAAACCCCCGACGGCATATGAGCTCAGTGGGCCAATATTAGATGAAGAGGTAGAAGAAGTTAAAAAGTGGATTGAAGAATATAAACAGAGTTGGCCAAAGACAGGAATTACTCTCATGAGTGATGGTTGGTTGAATAAAGTTAGCAAAAAAGAGTTTTTAAACTTCTTGGCCTATTCCCCAAAATGTACAACTTTTTGTCTAGCAAAGACGTATCAGGTACGAAGAAGGATGCAAACTTCTACGTACGACTATATGATCAGATAGTGGAGAAGGTGGGAGATAAGCATGTAGTCCAGTTTATTACGGACAATGCGCGTGCATGTGTTTCTACGGGCAGCAAGTTGATGGATAAGAGGAAGCTTCTAGTGTGGACCCCGTGTGCTGCACACAGCATCGATCTTATGTTAGAGGAGATCGGTGAGATTAAAATTCTGAAGGAGACTCTAGATGAAGCAAGGTTGGTGTCGAGATTTATATACAACCACTCTAAAATATTATTTCTGTTTAGAGAACACTCTAAGAAAAAAAGAGATAATCAGGCCTACCATAACCCGCTTTGCGACCGATTACTTAGCTGTGGACTCCATTCGAGAATTTGAAGGTGCATTAAAGAGATTGTTTACTTGTGAAGAGTGGTTAAATGACCGCCTCTCGAAGTCCAGTACCGGTATAAAAGTGGACAACATAATCTCAAATAGGCTGTTCTGGTCTCGATGTTCCAGTGTTGTAGAGGCCACTGCCCTTTTGGTCACGGTGTTAAGAGTGGTGGATGCTGACAAGAAAGCTACCATGTGTATCCTTTATGAAGGTATTGAGAGGGCGAAATCAGCTATTGGGGAGAAGTGTAATTTTGCTAGCAAAGTGATCGAGATTATAGAAAAGAGGTTGACACCAAATTTGGACGTCCAATTCATTATGCTGGTAAATATATATTTATATCATTACAATGTTTCAGTTTAAATCATTTTTTTATGAAATTGTAAATGACATTTTTCTACCTATATATTTTTTAGGTTACTACTTCAACCCAAAATTTTCTATTTGACACCTGAACAACCCCACAAGATTATGGAAGGGGTCAGATACATTATTGCAAGGTTGGAGAGAAGCCATCGAAACCAAGTAGCAGCAATACAAGAGGTATTATTTAATGTTTGGGTAAGAACTTCATTGAGTTGTTATATTTGTGAGGAATAATGCACTAAAACGTAATATATTTGTTTTAGCTTGCTATGTATAAGGATACTATAGGATCCTTCGGAACTAGATTTGCCAGAAATTCTCGAACTATGATGGATCCAAGTTATCCCCTCGCTAATATTTTGTTCATTCATATATTTAATCTTATGAATTGTTCTTGACTTACAATGCTTTTTACATTTTAATCCAGCTGAATGGTGGGAGATATATGGTACTGATGCACCTCACCTAAAGAGGATACAATCAAGGTGCTCTCCCAGACATGTTCTGCTACTGGCTGTGAGCGCAACTGGAGTACGTTTCAATGGTTGCACACTATTAGGAGGAATCAACTCGCTTCTTGGAAGCTTCATAAACTAGTCTACGTTCATTATAATTTAAACCTCAGAGAGCTACAAATAAGAAGGAAGCTTGAAAAATATGGGCCGATAGACTTAGACACAATATTTGTCACAGACACAGCAGACCAATGGGTAGTAGAAGAGGAGGAGCCAGTGTTGCACAAGAGAGCGTTCCTTGAGGCTATCGGTGATGAAGATATTGAAGAAAGTGATGAGCAGCATGAAAGAGGAAGCAGCCAGCCAATGTATCCACAATATGTCGGTGATATTGCACTTAATGAGGGAGAGTGGGAAGGGGGTCTAAGAGAAAATGAGAGAGATGATGATTCTGAGGCCACCCTATCCCAGCCATATTATTCACATATCGAGTCCCAACAACAACAGTGTAGGGATGAGCACGACAGTGCAGGTGAGCATGAAGGTTGGACAAGCTTCGGGGATTTTGGATTGGAAACACAACAAAACACTAACACTTAGGGATTTGGGAATAGTCAGACGCCCGCTAATATCGATGATTCGTTTTTAGATCGAATCAATGAATTGTCAAACGAATTCAATCAATGGCACCAGCGTGACCAAGAAGAACAACAACGTCGTCTATCATTTTATTTTTAGATCGTATGTTACTAATTTTATGCTTTATTGTAGTCCATGTATGTTGATATACTTATTCCATGATAATTCTATGTTTATCCTTTTGTGTGATGTAAATTAAATGCTGAATGGCGGTTCATGCAGGGAAAGAACATATCAATATTCGCATATTCATTCAAAAACATGAAAATTCTTAATGGAGTACCCTCATTTCTTATTGAATTCCTAAAAAACAATATTTATAATGAATTTTAATAATTTTTTCGGATTTTTTTGAAACTTTATTCTGATCGATTTACCCGATTTCCGATCCGGATCGCCGATTCGCCGATCCGGATCGGTTTTTTGGAAGCCCGATCCGGATCACCGATCCGTTTTTTAAACCATTGGTAAAAAGTAACCATACAATCACGGATAGTTCATGGGAAAACGAGTTTCCTAAAAGTCATTAATCGTATTACAACACCAGATTTCCCTAATTATCGTTTTCACATTACCGCTATTTGATAATAATGAACCTTACTAATATAACAGAATAAATATAATATTGTAAGAAATATTGTCATTTGGTTCGTGTGAAATAGTTTGACAAGAAAATATTTATATATACAAACAATATACATGGAAAAATTATTCAAGCATGGAAAATTATTCAAGCATGCTGTATCTCATGTTTAGTGAACACAGTTGAAAATGGGGAGAGAGAGAATACGACAAACTTGAAGTTTTGAGATAGTTTCTCTCTAAAAAAAAATTGAAATAGTTTCTATTTAAAATTAGATATTTGATATAGTTTCTCTCTCTAAAATTTTTGACATAGTTTCACTCTCTAAAACTTAAATTTTGAGATAGTTTCTCTTTCTAAGTTTTTTGAGACAATTTCCCTCCCTAAAAATTTGAATTATGAGATTGTTTCTCTCTCTAAAAACTTCGAGATGGTTTCTCTTTAAATTTTTTGAGATAATTTCCCTCTCTAAAATTTTTGAGATAGTTTCTTTCTAAAACTTGAAATTGATATAATTTCCACCTCTATATATTTTGAGAGTTTCTCTCTCTAAAACCTAAAATTCGAGTCAGTTTCTTCTTAAAAATTTTGAGATAATTTATCTCTCTAAAGATTTGAAAATTGAGATAGTTTCGTCTATAAAATTTTTGAGATAATCTCTCTCTAAAATTTTTAATGTTCCAGTCTCTAATTTTTTGAGAGAGTTTCTCTCTCTAAAACTTAAATTTGATGTAGTTTTTCTCTCTACAAATTTTGAGATACTTTCTCTCTTTAAAAAACTTAATCATTTAATTAGTTTTTCTCTTTGAAATTTTGTGATAGTTTCTCTTTCTAAAAATTTTTAGATAGTTTATCTCTCTAAAAATTTTGAAATAATTTCTTTATCTAAAAATTTGAAATTTGGGATAGCTTCTCTCTCTAAAAACTTTGAGATTGTTTGTCTCTCTAAAAAAATTTAATATAGTTTACTTCTCTAAAATTTCTAAGATAATTTCTCTCTCTAAAAATTTGGAGATAGTTTCTCTCTCTAAAGTTTTTTAGATACTTTCTCTTTAAAAATTTGAACTTTTCTATAGCTTCTCTGTCTAAAAAATTTGAGCTAATCTCTCTTTAAAAGTTTTAAGATAGATTTTCTCTCTAATTTTAATTTAGTTTCTTTCTCTAAATTTGTAAATTTGATTTAGTTTCTCTTTCTAAAATTTTTAAGATACTTCTCTCTCTAACAATTAAAATTTGAGATACTTTCTCTTTCAAAATTTTTGAGATAGTTTCTTTGTATAAAAGTTTTGAAATTTGAAATAGCTTCCCTCTCTAGAAACGTTGAGATAGTCTCTCTCTAAAAATTTAAGATAGTTTTTCTCTCTAAATGTTTTTTAGGTAGTTTCTCTATAAAGTTTGAAATTAGTTATAGTTTCTCTCTAATTTTTTTTTGATTTTGTTTCTCTTTTTAAAACTTAAAATTTGAGAGAGTTTCTCTCTTAAATTTTTGAGAAACTTTCTCTCTCTAAAAATTTGAGATAGGTTCTCTCTCTAAAAATTAACTTTGAGATAATCTCTCTTTAAAACTTAAATATTGAAATAGTTTAATTTAAAATACGATGGAAAGTTACTCTACTTAATTCCCCCCCCTACCCCCCCCCTCATCAATCCTCCCTTTAAAAGAAGTTCTATTATTCTTCTTCCATGTTATCAACTTCTGTAACACATTTAGCAGCTTCTTATGTAACTGAAAATCCATCGATCCTAACAAAATAGTATTTTCCCATGTACTTCTAATGAGATCAGAAACCTCTTTATCGTGCAGCCAACCAATCTCTGGTCTAAAAGGTATAGGGCCTTTAAAAACCTTCTTTGTGCATAAAAGAATTGGTGTACGGTCAGAAGATAATCTAGTCAAGGCTTTGATCGTAGCCAGAGGAAAAGATTCAGACCAAGAGCAGGTTATAAGGAACCTATTCAGTTTCGACATACTTAGATGAAGCAGACTTCCATTTGACCAAGTATAATGAGTACCTAATATTGGCAAATCAATCAGAGCATTGGCCTCTATGAAGTGATTAAACAATCTCATAGCTCTTGACATAGGGCCCCAACTATTACCTTCATCTTGACATCTTATAAATTTAAAAAGTAGAATTACAGATGCACCTCAAAAATCCATCTAAGGAGGTTGTTTTAATGTTGAAAACTCTCTAATGCGTGAATTTGAAGAGAAAAAAATATTTGAACTCCCATAAATAGTGCATCTTGCAACACATTATCTAGACCATCCATTTTGAATATTTTTATATGTTTCTAGATCTACTTGATTATAACTATTTTTAGAGTTTAAAATTTTGTAATTAGATATAAAAATAAATTTTCAGATTACCCTGATAGTTTTTTACACCAAAATTACATAAATTTTAAAGGTGCGCCTTAATTGGATTATTTAAAGTTGCAACCTTACAGAAACCATACCCTTTTTCAAATTGAATGTATTCACGTATTTAAAGATATGAAATAATCCCAAGTAATTATTTTCATACGAACCAACAACCCCTTAAAACGAAATCTTTATATAAGGGAAAGTATAGAATGAGGCTGCTCTAGCACCGGAAAATTGTCCATTGATTGTCTTGAACCAAACAACCCCTCAAAAAACCATAAAAAAAGGCTGTTCTAGCACCGGAAATTGTCCATTGATCGTCTTGTCCTCGAGATGATGTATTGGAAAAGAAAAAAAAAAATTTATTTTTTTAAAATAAGTTCATCTTATAATACATTATTTAGTTCATCTGTTTTCATGATTTTCAACTGCATAGATCAGCTTAATGTGCATATTTTTTCAAACGTAAAATAGATTTTTTAGGCCATTGTCAAAATTTATGATACCAAAACTATGATACTAAAACTATATCTTCCGACAAAATTTTGAGGTACATCTTAGTTTGACTTTTAAGTTTGGTGCCTACTAATAATAATAATGCTCCATATGCAAGTGTCACCATAGCCATGAATTTTGCTATACAAGAAATATCTTATTCTTTGCCAAAAAACAAAGATAATTCCCCATGGACTGGGCAAATCGATAGTGTGGGGCAGAGAAGAATTGACTCTTAATGAGCAGCTCTCCTACCAAGGAGCTCAATCATTGATTATTTTTTCATTTGATATTTTTCCCAGGTGAAGTTTGTATGAGATGCCCACCTTACTTTTTAAAAAATATAAGATGCCCACTTTATACCATACAAGTAAAGCATCCCTCTAAATTTACCTTATACCATATAAGTAAGGCATCCCTCTAAATTTTATCATGTAGTTTCGGTGTAAAAAATATTATGATGATTTGAAAATCTAGAAAATCTACATTTAACTTTAATTACGAAATTTTAAATTTTAAAAGCAGTGTAGATGAAGCATTTCTATAAGCACTTGAAAATGTAAAAAAATAATTATGATGATTTGAAAATCTAAAACATTTATATTTAACTCTAATTACAAAATTTTAAATTTCAAAAACATTGAAGATGAAACATTTCTATAAGCACTTGAAAATCTCAAAAATAATATTTTTAAGATTTGAAATTTTTTTTGTCTTTATGTCCATATATCTAACACTCTTTTTGCTTGATTGTTGGGGTGCATCATACTTATATAGTATAAGATTATAACTGTACATATACCTTTTCCCTTTTTTTTTATCAGATTATTTTGGAAAAGCAAAAAGACAAAAAACGAAAGCAATTATTTCAGCAGAGAATAAAGAGACAAGTGCCCAGTAATGCACAGAAAAATGGCCCACACGTGTAGTGTACTTGAGAACCGTGTGGCCGTCATGCAAACACGATTGGATTCAAGTTTGCTACCAAATCTTTTTGGCACATTTAAATGTGACTAAATCTCTTCGTAGTTCGTACCAATGTCTTTTATTCACCATGGTAACTTCTGCTTCCACGTTGCACACACTTTGCCATATTTTTTAGTTTTAAATGATTTCACACAGAGAGAAGATGGACAACTCTTTCAATCATTACTTGTATACAGTTTCCCTTTGTATTTCTTTTGTTTCTTTCCTGGTAGAGAGAAAATGAGCTTTCATTATATTGTCAAAAACAGAAAACAGAAAAGGATTAAATGGGTTTTCATCCACTCTATTTTCTCTCCCAAAAAACCCACTTTTCTAAAGGGTGTGTGGGGTTTGTCCCTGACAGTTTCTATCTAAAACGAATATTCTCCTGACCCTAATGGCAATGAGTTTGTATACCTGAGGAGTTTCTCTCTAAAAAAATATATTATCCTGACCCTAATGGCAATGAGTTTGTATACCAGAGGAGTAATTGTCACATGACTAAAACACCCTTTATATTTTTACGTTTTCTTGTAAAATAAAGAAATGAAAAATACAAAAAGGAAAATTACATTGGTACCATATTTAAATATGGTAATTGCAGACTGGTCCAAATTTATGAAAAATTTACAATGAAGTACATTAGCTAGATATTTACAATATCAGACCAGTGTCTTTTTAAAAACACCAAACACACGTTTTTTTTGGTCCTATTTTTTTTTTCTGCCTGATGTACTACTTTTTTATGTTATTTTGAAATTGTTTGAAGTATAGGGACTGTTCCATCCAAATTTTGAATCGGTTCCTACACCCCAAAATTTTTTAAAAATAATAATAATGAAAAGCAATCAATGCTTTTTGTAAGAAGCCCTTTTTTACTTCGAAAAACAAAAGGAAAAAAAAAAAAAAAGTTTTTTATATTGAATTTCTAGCCATCTTTGCGTCCACAATGCTCCATATTTTCAAGAATTAGAAACTTAAACGATCTTCAATAGTTATACGTATATCCAAAGTACGAACGAGTTGGATGTTTATTGTCCCAAGCATTCTTAGACCTTCATATAATTTTTTTTATAAATTTGGACCACCCCATAATTACCATCTTTAAATATGGTGTGGGCATAATTTTTCCAAACAAAAAAAGAAATTGAAACAATATGCATCACATCCACCTTGATTTGAGTTCGAATCGACCCAAATAAAAAAGCACCAATATATTTATTCTCCAAGGCACCCTGACGGGCACACTCAACATCTTGGGCCTCTACTGACTAAGGTCAAGTATGGCCTCCCCTAAGATATGCTTGGTCATCTGAACTTTCGCAAGGAAAATTATATCTTCTTCAAATGACTTCCTTAATGAAATGTTACCTCACATATGTATTCTTGGCCCCAAACACACGCCACTTTGTCATTTACAATACACCATTAATTATCATGTCAAAGGACATGCACTCAACATAGCATAGAAAGCAAACTTTTGAAAAAAGTTTATACAAGTACGAGGCTTTAAACAATCAAATTGAGGCCCATATAAAAAATTTGACTAGAAGACGTTCTTTTGATGCTAAAAAATCCTCAAATTGATCATCTTGACCTCAAGATACATTGATATGAAAAAAAATGGATTTCGAATTTGGAAAATAGTACATCTTATAATGTATTTTTGGACTACCAATTTTCAATATTTTCAAGTATTCACATATCAGCTTGACCTATACTATTGTTTGAAGCTTTAAATTTTATAATTAGAGATGAAATAAATTTCAAGGCTCTCACAAAGATTTTCAATATTAAAACCACATTCCATGATACTATTTGAAGGTATGCTTTATTTTGATTGTTTAAAGCCTCGGCTTTTTACAAACCGTACGCATTACTTTTTGCGATGATGATTTCCAATTTACTTATCCACTAACGACGGGGGTGAAAAACTGAAAACATAATCTCTAAAAGATCACCTTTTTGGCAGATTTAACATCTTCAATACCGACTGTATGTGTGGTAATTTTTCAAGTAAAGAGTTATCCATTTAATCTCCTACAAGTGTTTTCCTTGATTGTCATTTACTTGCAAAAAACACCAATACGATAGGAGATGTCTGGCCTGTATAGAACATTCCGTACATGATATTTTCCACTACACTAGCATGTGAAACATGAGATTGTGCTCCCTATCTTCATATATGCTAGAAGATATATGATAGGACAAATCAGTAAAAAGTTGACAGTGAGCAGCATGAGGTGTACTAAAAGGTTTGGCATCATTCAACTTAAATTTTGAGGGAACCTCCTCAATATTATTTTTCTCCGATAACCATGGCTCCTATTTTTTCTGTATCTTCAGCTTTCCATGCTTAAAATTTTCTTTGCATGTCCTAAGAATTACATTTGAGATCAATGTACATGGACTCAACCGAGTTATTTGGCCTGGTCCTATGGGCGAGGCAAGTTTTGCTGTATGCCTATATATATATATATATATATATATATATATATATATATATATATATATATGGCAAGCTTTTTATGCTTCCCCTACAACATAGAAGTTCTATTTTCCCCTTTATCCAACCGTCCATTCTGAATGGAGGGCTAAGATTGGCCCAATCACAATATCACGTCTCTACACTATTTTATTTTTAATTTTTTTTTCTATAAACTATTTTACCACCAAATTTTGGACGTCCAATCCTCTATTAAACTCACACTCGCGATAAATATATAAAAAATATTTTCAATAAAATAAAATGATCAAAATACCCCAGAAAATTTTAAGGGGTATTTTGGTCATTATATTTTATCGAAAATTATTTTTAATATTTTTTATAAGTGCTGCCCAAGGAGAAGATGACATGTACTAAATTTCATGTTCATACAATTTGCATAAAAAAAATTAAAAATAAAATACTTTGAGGTGTCGGATCTAAGATCAAATGGTGAGTGGCTCTCTTGATCAAAATTAGACGGCTGGATGGTAAGGGGAGGATAGGACTTCTATGCTGTAAGGGAAGAAGAGAAACCTTTCCCATATATATATATATATATATATATATATATATATATATATATATATATGAAGTTCTACAGTACTTTACCTACGGTTTTATTGTCGTTCAAAGTTTATCACACGGTCAATAATATCTGATAGTATTTAAATTTTAATATTTTTTTACAAATGATAATGATCTGAAATTTTGTAGGGGTGTGCATTTTAGTGAGATGCACATGAATAAAATATAAAACAAATAATTTGAATGATAAAAATTATATAAAATACCCTTATAAAGTTATAGGAAAATTTTGTTATTTTATTTTATGACTATTATTTTTTTAATATTTTATTTTGGTGAAACTTGG
The DNA here is from genome assembly GCF_054954075.1 of Amborella trichopoda. Classification (NCBI taxonomy): domain Eukaryota; kingdom Viridiplantae; phylum Streptophyta; class Magnoliopsida; order Amborellales; family Amborellaceae; genus Amborella; species Amborella trichopoda. The sequence goes on from NC_142348.1 coordinate 6,303,187, forward strand.
TCATTTGTATACACGCCCCAATTTTTAGATAAAATAGGAAGTAAAAAATTATAAAAATTTAAATACTACTTAAAACTGTGACGGCGTAATAAACTTTGGACGGTGATGAGGTGTAAGTAAAGTACTGTAGAACTTCACCTATAGAGGTTTTGTAGATGCTTCCTCTTATCAAATTCAATTCAAATTCAATTCAATGCAGCCAAAGAGCACAGTGGGTAGTGTAGACGTTCATTTTCCATTGGGGGTTTGAACTCTACTTGAATAAGCTCAAAGTCCAATAGAAATATTGTGGACTTGTGACACACTCAAACAATCAAATTTCACATCTTACATGTGACCTTCTTGGTAAATGATCACATTGTATATAATCTCTGTTTTTTAATTCCCATGTACCTGCAGACAACACTAATAGCATAGGACGTGTCTGCCCTGCACCGACCATTGCGTCCATGATATTTTTCATTTACATGGTGTTTTTGACTACACTAGCATATGAAACATGAGTATGTCCTCCCCATATTCATATGTCCTAGGTCAAATCTGTAAAAGAAGTTCAAAGTGAGCAGCATGAGGTGTATTAATTAGTTTCATATCATTCAGCTTAGATCTTGAGGGAGTCTTCTTAATATTAGTTTTCTGCGATAACCATAGCTTCCATTTTGTCTGCATTTACAGCTTTCCATGACTAAATTTTCATTGCATGCATTGGGAATTTCATTTTAATCCAATGTACCTAGACTCGGATGAGTTACTCGGCCTTGCCTTGTGGGGGAGGCAAGTTTTGATGTATGCCCATTTTTATAGGAATATATATAAATAATGTGTCGATTTTAATTCAAATGTAGCCAAAGAGCACATTAGGTAGTGTGGACCATAGTTAGCAAGTCTCCGTTAAAACACATTTTTTTCTTCAAAAAAAAGAATTATAAGTTTTTCAAAATATCTTAAAAATAATGTTTTTTAATAGAACCGATATAAATCTGTTTATCTTTTTTCAGAAAAAGACTTTTAAAAAAAACTTTTTCCCTATGAATTTATCTCTTCTTTACTTAATATCTTTGAAATTTGGTTGAGAGATAAGCACATTAAAAGTGAAAGTAAATTAAGAATATTGATTCAACAAAAATTTCCATAAAAAATTTCCTCTAATTTGTTCCCTTAAAAAAGTGCAATATATTCTCCAAAAAATAATCCATCAAAACAACCATATATCTCAAATAATAGTAAACATTAGAGGAAGAGTAACTCAATTAAAAATCTTGTTTTTCCTCTAAACACATCATTTTTATAAAGAGCAAGAGACAGATTCGGTGATAACTAAATATTTAGGTTGCTAGGAATTCAAGGTGAGCTTCAAATATTTGGATTTTCTTAAGCATTTTATTGCTTTTTTTTTTCTACAAATAGAAGCTTGATTAATTTTACATTTTTATTTATTTCATTAGTGTATACAACATAATAATTTGGATAGACCACTTCACATATTTTAGCTTTTCGTGCTTTAGTTAACTGCAATCCTATACTAAAAGTAATTTTGTTTTTTTCTTCCAAAGATAACCTTTGGTTTTCTTTATTGTCATTTAGTTTTCTTTATTGTCATTTAGTAATCTTTGGTTTTTCTTCCAAAGATAACTTTTGGTTTTCTTTATTGTCATTTAGCTAATTTACTTGTTTTTAGTGTTGTTGTCGTGTTATTGTTGCTGTATTGTACGCTCTCAATATATCTATTATTTGTTTTGTTGCTTAACAACAAAATAAGCGTTGTTGTTATATTTATTAAAAGTTTAGACAAAAAAATTTCAATAGTGACTCTCATTAGTACTTGGTAATATATAAAAATCATAGCTCAATAGTTCTAATGTATCCATACAATAATCGAAACTCATAATCTTATACTGTGTTTTTTTTTTCTTTTTTTTTAAAATATTCTACTTTTCCCTCTATTATTTTGAGCCAAATTCAAAATATTCACTATAATTTAACTTAATTAAATTTTTTGATGTGTATTTTTTACCCAATTTTTTGCCTCTAACTTTGTGGAGCCAAATCAAGATGTTTTTGTCTGCTGATGTATTGTTATTCCCCAACTTGTTAAGTATGGCGTGGACCCTCATTTTCAATCACGATGGGGTTCAAAATCTACCAACAAGCACTGCCTAGCTTTTTTTTTTAACCAAGAGAGTGTGTTTGTTTGGTCAAACGAAACCAGGAGAGTTATTATTATTATTTTTTAAATGGTAGTTTAAATCTACTAACAAACACTTCCTAGCTTTTCTAAAAAACCAAGAGAGTTTGTTTTCTTTTTTTTGGATAAACGAAAACCAAGGGAGTTATTATTATTATTTTTAAACGATAGTTAAAAAATAAGTGCTTAGTTGAGGATCGAACCTAAGGCCTCTTACAAAGAGGCATTCCAAGAGCAGACAAGTAAACCAACACACCATTTGATAATTGCTATATTTTTAACTTTTTTTTTTCCTTTATTTATATTGTTTTAGACTAGGGCTGGATTTGGCAAGTAATGGGATGCTTCCTGATTTCTCAAATGTCATCTAGAAGGTCTCTAATCACAAAATTAGAGACTTTTCAGAGGTGATTGCTATGCGTTTTTTGTTAGATTTTGCACTAACCTAAGCTTGACGGGCCCCACGGTGGGTGCCATGCTATTGACACGTGAACCTGAGACCGACCAGACTAATCAAAATCCAATATGTAAAAGATCATGTCCACAATATAATCGAAAGAGGTGGGTTCCGTAGAATTCCGATGTACAAAGGCACAACTTTAAAAGACCTATTCTTTACAAATCAATGGCCGAGCTAAGTTAGGTAGTGTGAAATTCAAAAAATAGAAATGAGATAGAAATAAAGAGAAATCATGAATTAAGGACCATGAGAAGAAATAGAAATTAATAATATTGTAAATAAAGACAGCTAAACTAAAGAAACTATTAAAAGGAATAAATGAAACAGAACGAAAGTAGGAATAATAGATCCAAAAGACGAGAAAACTAAATCACCAAAAGAGAGTTGTAAGGCAAAGCAAACAAAATGAAAATAAAGTAGAAAGGAAAGAAGGAACCTAAAGGGCCAGGGCCTTAGGCCCAACACCCAGAGTTGGCCCGTATCAGACTATAAAAATTGAATTCTTACTCCTTGATCCTCAAGTTGAGAATATTGGAACAGAGAGACGCCTATCAATTTACATCTAAAGCTTTTGAAGGACTAAAATTTGATTTTTAATGTATGGATTTGCTGCACTAAAGTTCCCAGATCTAGGGTTTTGATGGGATAAAGCCAGGATTTGGTTTGATGAACTGGAAATTAAGGTTTGGATCCGGGATTAGGATTTCATATTAAGGCTCTCTGAAATAGGTTGGAAAAAGGTCTACTTATAGGCAAAACCACCACAAAACAAGAACTGTAGTGCATAGTTTTCACTTCTTCTGCTGCACCCTACGTCGCTGACCACCATTCAATTCTAGGTTAAGCGGATTTTTTCAAGATTACAATTTTGATGATATTTACTTGCGAATTTTGATAAAAAAAATCTCGATCTGATGTATTCTCACTAATTTGCATAGGAATCTTCCAATTTTTAATGACCCAGTTTCCTAAGGTTTAGATTTGAGATTACTGAGGAATATTTGATAACCTAAAATGGGATTTTCTAGATTTGTGGCATATTCAAGGACTATTTTAAGCTCGACTACAGTTTGGGGTTGACTATGGTTTCATGTGGCCTATGATGTACTGGGATTATATGCTCCAAGGTTTTAGAATTCAGAGAGTAGATTAAATTCAGAGGAGGTGTTTACACCTGTGATCTGAAAAACTTTAATTTTTTTTGTTAACATTGTATACTATTCACTATTTTAGAAATTTCTCCCCATTTTCAAATTTTCTTTGAGATATTTCAAAACATGAAGGGGTTGGGGGGTGCGCCTGAGTCTATTTAATCGAGAAGTGGTCTAGGGTTGGGAGATGAGAACATAATGTTGTTGAATATAAAAAAGAGATGGAATTATGGAAAAGTATCCAAGTTTAAAATTCAATAATTGCGAAATTCAAAAATTGAAATTGAGAACCTAAGATCAAGTCACATTGCCAAAAACTATAGGTCAGAGTCCAATAGTGACAAGCATGAAAACATCATAAAAAAAACACATGCCGAAAAACCTTAGGATAAAAATATCTTAGGTGACTAAGTGGGATGATGTGGCATCTCTAAGATGCTCCAAAAATGAATTGATATGCCATCAGTTAGATGATATTTGGGAAAATATAAAAAACATGAGCCATTTCATGTGTCTCTGTTGTCTACCTATCCCTCAAAACACAGGGTACGCCAAAGAGGGCAATTGTAGATACCCAATTTGAGTTGGTTAGTTTCCTAAATTCCTTAAAAAAACAATGTAATCATGTACCCTAGTCACCTTTTCATACCTCAAATTGAGACTTTAAAGACACCTAATACCATAAATTAGTGATTCTAGACATGCTTGGGCCTAATAAATATGGAAGACTACCCAGAATACCAATCCGACACGTAAAAACGTAAAAACAAATACCCTAAATTGCTAGCTTTGTATATCCCTCAAAACTCACTCAAATTAGAACAAGCTTAATCCCAAATTATAGAGGAGGTCACAAGATTTCCAATGGTTCAAAAATGGCTTAAATCTAATGTACGATTTGGACGTTATGACCCGAATAAATTTGTTTGTGAAACTTCTATTTTGGACCATGTTTGTGGCTCAATGAAGTTTAGGAGTTTATGGGATATTCTAGATTGGTTTTTGGGTGCATTTGACCGATCAAATCTGAGGAATTAAAACTATTCTCTAAAAATGCTTAAAACCCAAGCAGATATAAACCCTTCTAAACCCCCACAAAAAATATCCAAAATATCCTAGAAAATCATAACAAATCCAAAAAACATTCATAGAAAAATCCTAGAAAATTCTTTAGAAACTAGAGAAACTACAAAATTATAGAAAATCTTAAAAGATACCTTAAAAATTCTCTAGCTAGCCTAAACTTTTGAAACCCTAGCCTAAATCCTACAATAAACCCTATAACTACGAAAACTCTAGAGAACCTAAAGTGAAAGCCATTTGGTATGCCTGAAAGTTTGACGGAAAAACATTTATCAAACTTGAAATTGAGATTGTTTCTCTTTCTAAAAATTTTGAAATAGTTTCATTCTAAAATTGAAATTTTGATTTAGTTTCTCTATATAAAATTTGGGATTATTTTTCTCTGTAAAACATAATTCTTCAAAAAGCTTCTCTCTCTAAATTTTTTGATGTAGTTTCTCTCTCTAAAAATTTGTAAGTAATTTTTCTTTCTAAAATTTGATATAATTTCTCTCTCTAAAGATTTGAAATTTCAGATAGCTTTTCTCACTAAAAACTTGAATATAATTTCTCTCTCTAAATTTTTTAAAAAAATTTCTCTCTATAAAAAATTTCAGGTACTTTCTCTCTTTAAAATTTTAAGATACTTTCTCTCTTGAAAACTTAAAATTTGAGATGGTTTGTCTCTTTAAAAATTTTGAAATACGTTCTCTCTCTAAAAAGTTTTAGGTAGTTTATCTCATTAAAAGTTGATGTAGTTCTCTCTGAAAAATTTAAAATACTTTCTCTCTCTAAAACTTAAAATTTGAGATAGTTTATCTTTAAAATTTTTGATATAGTCTCTCCCTAAAACTTTTCAATTACGTTTTCTCTTTAAAATTTGATAAATACTTTCTACCTCTAAAATTTAAAATTTGATAAAATTTCTCTCTCCAAAAATTTTGAAATAATTTATCTCTGAAAATTTTCAATGGTTTCTCCCTCTTTGAAATTTGATATAGTTTCCCTCTCTAAATTTTTAAGATACTTTCTCTTTCTAAAACTCAAAATTTGAAATAGTCACTCTCTCTCTAATTCGTAGGGGTTTTTTTGGCTCTAGTTTATGAAAATACACATACGGAAATACTTCCCAACCTCAAGAGATATGGTTATATTTTATATGAATTCAATTTGTGGTAAAACTTTATCATGGGAAATATTTTCATATGTATTTATCACATACCAAACGTGCGTAACATAATGAAAATATTTTCATGCAAATATTTTAACAAACGTGCCCCAAACCAATTCTCTATTATTCTAAAACTCAATTGTCTTATTATACACCTATAAAACATATACAAGGCACTTCAGCTGCTTATCTAATTCAAGCCACCAAATCTTGGTCTTTGTTTTCTTTAACTTTTAATTAATTTTCTTTTCTTTTATTTTCTTCCCTATTTTTCTTAGTTTCTTATTGTGGATTTTGCGTGACTTAGAGCTGGCTTTGGTCGCGGTTCTCATAGAATGTTGATATTTCGAGATCAGGTTTCTACCTGAATTATAATTTGAGGGACCCCACGAATCTATATCAAATTTAATTGTTTAAGTCTAACAAATATATTTGTCGATGAGATCTCTTCATATTTGTGCGTTAACCAAGACTACCCACTATCCTTCTATATATTGTTACTTCTTGAAGCATTTTTCCAACGCAGCCCCTCAAATGATGATTTTGCATACCAAATCTTTTTGACAGGTTTTAAGACAGTTCCTTTGGCTTAGGAAAAATCCTTGTTACTTCTCTTCGATTTCAAGACCAAGGAACTCATATCCTTCATCTCAAATCAAATAGAAAGTTGATCACTTGCCCATTCATGTTCTTCAATATCATCACATATGGCAATTAAAATGTAATGGAAATTTTCTTGTTTAGTACTTTTAACAAACTTGTTTAGTACTTTTACACATATCTTGTATTTATTTATTATTATTATTTTTGTTTGTCAAAAAAATAAAAATCAAAGATGTATAGACATTTTTCCGTAGAAGCCTTGCGTCCGTGTTTAAGACCATAAAGAGGCTTCTTTAGTTTACACGCATACTCGGGATGTGCTTAGACTCAAATCTTGGAGGTTGCATCATGTAAATATCTCAATCTATGTCTCCATGGATAAATGTATTCTTTACATCCTTTTGCCACAACCTCCATTCTTTATTTGCAGCACGGGCAAAAATGGCTCTTACTATAGTCATATTTTCTCGTTATAATCCATACTTTGCGAAGGGTGAGATTTGTATAAGGTGTCAACCTTATACTACTGAAGTAAGATGTGACGCAAAACTATGCCAAAAAATATAGTTTTGGTACTGCAAACCCTTGCAATGATATAGAGCCTAATGTGGGCCGCAATTGTGAAATATAAAATTCAAAAAATGGTGAAGATCAAGCAAATCTATAAACACGTGAAAATCTTGAAAATTGATGGTCTAGATAATGTATGAAAAAATGAACTATTTTTAGGACTACAAATACCTTCCGTTTTTTTTTTTTCATGTCAATGAATTTCAAGGTTGAGATGATTGATTCAAGGGTTTTCCAACATAAGAACAACTTCGACTAGTGTGTTTTTAGGTACACCTTATGCATACGGTATAAGGTTGAGACCTTACATAAACTTTTTTCCTTTGAGAAAACCCCCCGAACCACCGAGCAAAGAATTCATTTTCTCTTCATGTCCTTTAACCACCCCAAGATCCTTTAGCCTTTTATTATGTGATTGGTTCAACATCATCTGATGGACCTGCTAAGAAATAACAAGTAAAATTCACAAAATTTTGTACATCTCTATACCTGGTTGGGTCCATCTTTTGTCTTTTTGACTTTCTTAGTGGCTGCAAATATTGTTCTTTGGGTGCGTCTTCGTCTTTAGGTATGTAGACTTCTTGTTTTTCTTTAGAGTCTTGAGTCATCTCTTTTATAGGTAACGTATTACTCTAATTGCACGTTTGGTTCACGTGAAAATGTTTTTAAAAAATATTTTCATACAAAAAAATTCTCTCATGTGATCAAGTGTGAGAATATTTTTACATCAATTAGTTGCAAATTGGTGTAAAAAGATGAACTAAGACCAATTGGTATGAAAATATTCCCTCACTTGACCGCATAATAGAATTTTATGCGAAAATATTTTCTAGAAAACATTTTCAACGTCCTTTGATGTGAGGCATTTCTAAATTCCTATAGCTATGCACCACCAACTTTTTCAATGTGTATCGAAACCAACAAATATGTATTTAGCTTTTGCTTCTAACTTTATTTTTTGAAATTATGGAATATGCACATAACACGAAGAACCAAAAACACGAAAAACCAAATAGATGGTTTCCTTTTATAAATAAGCTCAAAAGAGTATTTCAAATCATTTAACGTAAGTGGCAAGCAATTAATTGTGTGGGCTGCACATCTCATAGCATCAGCCCACATCTCCTTTGGAAGGGATTTATCATATATCCAAGTCCTCCCACACACTTCCATCAAGGGCCTTTATTTATTTTCTTTTGGGCACTCCATTTTGTTGTGGAGTGCAAAGGCATTTAAATTTCCTTGTAATACGTTTCTCTTTACTAAAATGGGAAAAAAAATCACTGGAAATACACTCTTCACCATTGTTGCTCTAAAGCACTCTATTTTACACCCAAAATAAAGTTCCATTTCTTACATGAATTTCTTAAATTTTGAAAGCCTTGAGATTTTTCCTTCATAAAATAGATCCATGTAAACAAGAGTAATCATCAACTAAAATAAACATGTAACAGTTCCCACCTTAACTCATAGTTCTACAGGGCTCTAATACAACGGCATGATAAGCTCAAGGGGTTCCTTACTTCTGCTTGTTGAATTATCAAATGGTAAGGCCATTCATTTTTAAAATCTCGAAATCCATTAATCAATCTTGGAGAAAATATTTTTGAAAGCATATTATACCCCACATGACCGAAATGAGTATACCTCAAAGCAATGAATGCTTGTCTCATTAGAAGCCCCATTAACATATAATACATTTAATGATTAATTCTAGGGCCCTCCATTACAATATCGACATCAATGGACCGTAGGTTTTCTAAAATTTTGAAAGTTATTTGTCCAAATAAAATATACCAACCATAATCACAAATCTTAGAAACAAAAACGAAGTTTTTTGACATACATGGTGCATGATATGTTCTCTTTAAGTGCTACAGCTCTAGCTTTTAACCCACTTGCCTACACGATAACCTGGCCTTGATTTTTTGCTTCATAGATTGAGCTATCGTCTGGGATAATAGTAGCTTCATGCCCCTTATGTACATGTAAATCGGAGAATTTTGCTTCGTCTCCTATTAGATGATGTGTGTAGCTTGAATCAACAATCCAATTGTGCTCGTACAATGGCTGCATTGGTGCTCATCTATAATGGATGTCGAAACAGGAAATCTATCATCCTTGAATGATGCCTCTGCGGATAAGAAGACTTCCCACTCTTTGCTCGGCAATCCGTTTTGATGTGACCGAGTTTACCGCATCGATAACACTTCATTTCTTTCTTGTTTTGAGGCCTCTTACAATACCTTTACTTTATTCTTCAGATTGCAATCCCATTTCATTTCGCATGTCCTATAAAATTCTTCTTCTTTGTCTGAAATTGAAGCCCCAGCCATTTGTTTTGCAAGAGCCTCTTGATTCACCAACAAACGCAACTACACAATAATAGGTTGTTTAGTACATCCTAAAGGGAGGTCATAAATGACATATATTATTTTTTCATACGTGGCAAATAAATTCTCCTTAGTCGAGCATCACTAACTGGTTTATTCGGATCTAATTCTAAAATTTTGGAATATATATTTTTAACTTTTAAAAAATACTTTTAAATAAACATTTCCCCTTAAGAGATTAAAGCCAATCATCCTCCAAATATTGTAATCGAGTAGTATTAGTGCGACTAAAGAGGGTCTCAAGAGTATCCTGTCCCTTTTTTTGGCAATTCACGTTCTTTACATGCTAGACTATTCCCTTTGAAATTGATGGCCGTAAAGCATAATGAAACCCCTAGTGTCCATCACAATACAAGAACTTTCACAACTCTCACTTCAACTTCAACCAACACCCTACACTGGCTCTAATACCATGTTAAAAAATAGAGGACAGAAAAGGGTGCCCAAAGATCCCAAAAACAAAAGAAAACTTCTATTAAGTTATTTATACAACTGCACAATATAATTATAAATACAAATTATAAGCTTTCACACTCTCAAGGAAAAACCCTAAAACCCCAATTGATACAACCCCCTCTACTTTTTCTCTTAGTGAGATCCTTTATCAGCACTGTATTTACAATATAATTATAAATACAAATTATAAGCTTTATCTCTAGTTTACCTCTATTGCCTTCAAGCACAATGGCCGATGGGTATATATAGAGGGTTGGGGATGTTTTTTGAGATCTAATAGATGGATATTTCTAGAGATCTAATGAGCCATACGAATTCCCCAAGGTGCCTTTTGAATTCCATTCTATCCCAAAAGCTGCTGCCCATATTACAAGTCTACTAAATAACTCCAACACTGTCCCCAATACATAATTATAAAAGGATGCAGTTTTTATAAGGCCTAGGCTTTAGAAAAATAAAGTAAAGCAAGGATGCAGTTTTTATAAGGCCTAGGCTTTAGAAAAATAAAGTAAAGCCTCACCTCAGATCCTTGTCTGAGAAGCACTTTGGGCATTGGAAATTTCCTGGTGGCCCTAGGATCCATTTTCAACACTGATGATGAAATGTGAAGCTCAAAAAGTGCTAGAAATCATGTGGATCCAAGAATACGTGGACAATCTAGATACTCTCATAATATATACTATTTTTAAGACTTGGAATCTTTTTTTTTTAAAAAAAAACACCCTAATAGTCAAGACGAAGACGATCAATTTGAAGTTTTTCCGATGGCAAAATTACAAATTTTGAGTTTTGTGGTGAGCTTCACTTATTGTTATAAGCCTGCAGCTCTTTCAAAATATCTTATAAAAATAATCACAAGTAGCACAACAAATTTCAACATGAAGATAATAGCATTTTGGCCTGCACCATGCTGCAAAACAAGCTACTGAGCTTTTTCTTCTTCCATCCGACAAAAAATTATATGGTTGTTTGGGAAGATGATAGAAATGTGAATATCTTATTAGGGCTCATGCGCAAGGTGCAGCGCCGTGAAGATGTCGCCTGCTCTATTGCGTGCTATTCAAGATGGTGGCCTCCCCAAACAAAAGCATGCATTCACATGGATCTTAGCAAGCTGTAAAGCACTCAATGGCGCCTTTGGTTCCGCATGAAAATATTTACTTGAAAGCATTTTGACATGAAAAAATTCTTTCATGTGGTCGAGTGTGAGAATATTTTTATAGTAATTAGTTGTTTATTGCTATCAAAAGATGCACTAAGATCAATTGGTATGAAAATATTCCCACTTGACCGCATGAGAGATTTTTTCCATTTGAAAATAATTTTTAAAAAATATTTTCACGCGAATCAAACATGCCCGAAAGGATCATCTGCACATAGTGGCAATAATCATCCTAAATATATGTCTATTATGCAAGGTCGACAGGGAAATTACCCAGCATTTATTTTTGTATCGTTCTACAGCAATGGCGTTCTCCTCCTCTTTCCAAGTTAGGGATTGTGGTGTGGAATCACTGTGGCTGCTGTTCATTAGATCATTTGATGCGAGAGGAACGGTAGGGTCCTCAGGAACAAAAACACTGATTTGGGGCATGTAAACATAAATTACATCGTTTCATTGAAAAAGGCTACGGTGGACTTGCAAGCCCACTTTCCGGACGGCCCAAACCACCAACACTAGGCCACTAAAGAGAACGAGTTCCTCCCTAGGGCCTAGGGACGTCAATGTGTCGGGTCCGGTCGGGCTTGGATCCTGGATGAGGCCAAAATGGTCCCTCATGGACCCAGACCCAACTCAGACATGAGTCAAGTCCAAATGACTTGGACCTGAACCCAACCCAGCAAGCTATTTGGACCTGAAACTGACTTGGACTCAGGTTTAGAAATAAAAAATAAAAAATTAATTTTTATAGTGTATATGATAGTTTTTATTTATTTTATATATTTTATACCTGATCAGGACCCGACTCTACCCGTCCTAACTTGAACCCATAGGATTTGACCTAGATCCATTCTTGGATCCGACCCCCAGTCGGGTCTGAATTATTTGGACCCAAACCTGACCCGTTAGTTCCAAAATTTGAACCCAGATCCCATTTGGGTGGACTTGTAGGGTCGATGCAACCTGACTGCCATCCCTATTCCTGCCCCACAACTACACGCAAACACTCTCAAGCACAACATCGATGCAAACCCAAATAGGGAACCTTGGTTCGGCATGAGATGGAAGTTTACTTAGGTACCACTTTGGCAGGAGGGAACCGCCTCTCTAAGGTCCGTTAATGTGTTTGATGAAAGGATGCGGTTAGCATGCGGCCCCTTGATAAATCTATTTTTAAGATGGACTTTTGGATTTAAGTTTTAAGAACACGTAATCTCTAACATGGAGATCCTAAATATGAATAAATAAATAAATTTTAAAAACTAAAAATAATAATTCTATTAAGAAATATTTGATAGTTAGTTTCAATTGTTTTTAGATGGTCCACAAATTTTCATCCATCTTTCTTGCCCGCATATGTAGAAATACGGTCCAAGCCGCATGAAACAATTTTTCTTGATGAAATTATGTTACGCAAATTCATCCTAGAGGTCTTATTTGGGAATTTTTCATTTGTTTTGGGGAACGAATGAAACCGGAGATAGGTTAGCCTGAGGTCTGTCCAAGGCATAATTGATAGTATAAACGCCTTGAGCTTTTTTGGAATTTTTTGAGTGAGAACTATATAGAGACTCAGTTTTGTGAGTGCGCTAGTCCCATACGTATGATCTAATTACGACATTTTAATGAAATTTAGCGTTATTGATAAAAAAAAAGAAAAAAATGTTATAAGGGATTATATACAATGAGACCTTTTACCTTTGATAAAAGGTGGTCACAATTCCTTGTAACCATTTTATGTGAAATTTGATACTTTGGATGTGTCACAAAGTTTGAAAAAATTTCTTTTGAAATTTGAGCTTGGTCAAGGGAATAGTTGCAACCATCCAATTTCACATCCAATGGTCAAGATGAATGTGACGACCTAGTATAAAAAAGACTTGAAACCTCTTACATGATCAGAAAGAGGTAAAAAAAGATTACACATTACACTTGAGGGGTATGCGCTTAAATTTTTATATCAATCAAGTATGCCCTCAATGAAAACGTTGAGAAATTTCCAAATTGCCTATATTCGGTGTCAGGAATCATTAATAATTTGGGGTACTTAGATAATTTTACCACCAAGGAGGCCTTGATTGAATGGTAATTAGGGATGAAATTACCTAAATATCTCTAATTATCTTGGCTTACCAGACCATGCAAAGGTAACTTGGAATTTTAATTTTTTATGAGGACGACCTGATTGATATAGACATTTAAAAACATACCTTGAAGTGTATTTTTTTACTCTTTTAACCCCATTATTGATTTTTAAGGGGTTTCAACAACTCCTTATCTATATATATATTCTCAAAAAATTAAAAATTAAAAGAACCTGTAGGAAATGACTCAACTTGAAAAGAGTTTTCATCTACTTGGAAACCTCCTTATATTATCCTTAATTATCGCGTGGTATGAACTTCAAACAAAAGGTTTGAGATTAAAAAAGGCAAAGAATTTGCATCTATAAAAAGGAAAGTGAGATGCCTAATCCTAGCCTTAGATTCCCGGCAATAACGTTTCTATTATGGAAATCGTTATACCCAAAAACAATAAAAAAGGAAAGCAAAGAATCGTAAACACAATCCCATGGGCCACTATTTATTCTTTACTTTCAAGAAAAGCAAATTGTGGAGCACTTAGGCTTTATGGCTAGTAGATATAATGAATGCAGTTTTGCACGAGGCCTATGAATCTTTCATACGATGCCCACTGACTTACAATCGTTAACCTTTTCTTCTTCTTTTTTAATTTAAGTAAGGGTGTGGTTTGTATAGAGCCTAGGCTCTAAACAATCAAACTAGAGCCTACCTCCAAATAATGTAAAGAAATATAGTTTCAATATTGGAAATGTTTGTGATAGCTTTAAAATATATTTTCATATCTATTTATTAAGTTTAAAGCTTCAAAAATAATGTAGATCGACATATCTATGATATCTTGAAAATCTTGAAAATTGACGGTCCAAAAATGCGTTACAAAATACAATATTTTCAAAACTGGCAATCCATTTTTCTCTCATGTCCATACACCTTGATGTTGAGATGATCAATTTGAAGATATTTTGAGCATCAAAACAACCTCTTCTAATGAAATTTTTGAGATAGGCTCAAATTTGATTATTTAGAGCCTCGGCTCTATATAAACTTTTCCCTTTAAAAAGGGAGAATGATCTATTGTATACTTTCAAAGAAGGAAAAAATAAGTAATGTCTCCCCTAAAACTTGCCAAAGTTGTAGATTTGGTGTTGGAAAACCTTTAAGTCAATCATCTCGGCCTTCACCATTATGGTTGAAAAAAAAAAAGGAGTAGCAAAATTATGTAGATATATGTTTTAGTTTATGTTATGGGTGCGGTTTGTATAGAGCCTAGGCTCTAAACAATCAAATTAGAGCCTACCTTCAAATAGTGTCAAGAAATATGGTTTCAATATTGGAAATCTTTGTGATAGCCTTAAAATATATTTTCATCTTTATAACTTGAAAATCGATGGTCCAAAAATGCGTCACAATATATACTATTTCCAAAACTTGAAATCCATTTTGTTCTCATGTCCATGCATCTTGATATCGAGATGGTCAATTTAAAGATATTTGAACATCAAAACAATCTCTTCTAGTGAAATTTTTGAGGTAGGCTCCAATTTGATAGTTTAGAGCCTCAACTTTTTATAAACTTTTCCCTTCTGTTATTATCAAAATATTGAATACTTTCTGTTATTATTGAAATGTCCGTTTTTTGGGCTTCATAATGATTTTTTTAAAAAAGACGAAACTGCCTATTTTTGTCTTTACAAAAACCGAAATCAAGTTAATTTCGATTTTTGAAAATTTAAAATTGAAATTTTTTTATTTTTCAATAACCGAGAGTTTTTTTCTCTCTTATGGTTCCTCTTGATATTCTCTCTTTACCTCTCTCTCCCACTATCAATTGGGTAAGTGAAATCCTTGGCCTATAGTTTATTTTCATAGCCGGTAAATTTTAACCTATAAAATTTAAAGTTGAAAAACAAGAATGAGAAAAAAAAAGAAGAGAAGGTATATAATTGAGAAAAATAAAAACCCGATAATTTTCACATTTATTTTCCTATGCCAATTTTTTCCTAAAATAAAATCAACAACACAACAACACAAGAACAAGCAACAAAAGTAAGGAGAGAGAGATAAATGGATCGCCCATTTAGATTGCCTAACTACACAATCCTTGATAACTTCATGAAAAGAAGCTAGGCCTGTAGGCCCAAAAACTTTGACTCTATCCCCAATCAAGTCCCCAATGGAGTCCCGAAATGGGATTTATTAGCTCATTCCTCATATTCTATGCATAGGATTCGCTCAATTCATAAAAAAATGTCTCCTCAACCAAAATGAAGGGTTTTATACGCCAACCCCTTAAGCAATTTCGGTATTTTGGTATCACACGACAATCCCTGAAGTAATCTCTGCCTTCTTCATCAGTAAATAACTTGTATGTACCGCCAAGGTCAAAATTTTGAGCTTCAACTAGAGCATTATCATTGTTTAGGACCAAGATTTCGATCTTATAGTCTCTATAATTAGGTTTTACCATGGAGAAACGATCATCCCACCTTACAATCCAGGAGTATTTTATAGGCAACGAAAATGTTATGCGTGGAAACTCTAAACTCGATGGATTGATTTTTTGATAAATAAAGTACGAAAAATAAAACATGAAATACACACCACAAGAACAAAAAGATTTACGTGGTTCACCCAAGAGGGCTATATCTACGGGCACATCAAACTGAAATCTACTATACGAAAGAAAGTTACATAAAAGATTTTGGAACAAACCTCAACAAAAACCCCAAGTCGAGCAAACCTTTTTAAACAACTCTCCGTTCTTGGCAACCATTGCCAACAACACTAGATAGAGATGCGAGAGCAACGAGAAACTTACATTCTCTCTAACTAAAAGGAGAACAACCCAAAATATCTATGGGAACCACTTCTCTACAAGCAACAAACAAGCCTCTCAATCTTCGAGAGTCTAAAAGAGGCACCATCACAATGTTTCTGTCCAAAAGAAACTTTTTTTTTTCTAATAGAAAATTGCATCTTATGTACAGGAGACATGTTTCTGTCCAAAGGAAGCTTTCTTATATTTGGAGGTATGTTTCTATTGAAAAGAAACTTTCTTCTCTTTAAGAGGAAATTGCATCTTATGCACAAGACGCTCTAGCTTCCTCTTTCTCCAGAGGAACACCATTTCTATATGGTGACCAAAATATGAACCAAAATATGACACACCAATTCTCTGCACTTTCATCCCACATATATAGATTAGGAGTACATACTAAATAGAAAACTTCCTATAAATTTTACATATATCTCATAGATTAGGAGTCCATACTAAATAGAAAACTTCCTATAGATCTTACATATATCTCAAAAGACCAAGAGATATATCCAAGAGTCCTAATCCTTTTTAGATTTCTATTTCCCTTAGGAAACTTAGTAATATCAATATCAATCCCACATAATATGGAAATATCTCAATCCCACATAAGATGATAATATCTCAATCCCACATAACATGGATCAATCTCAATCAATCCCACAAAATATGTGATTTACTTATATGGGTGATTTTGGATAACACCAAATTCAACAATCTCCCCTTGATATCAAAATCAACTGCTCACCATGCCAACATCCATTGGATAGCTTCATGGATTATTCATCTTTTGCTAAATAAATTTATTCATCATTATTGCTGAAAAATAGTGTTTCCATTAAATTTCTCCACATCCAATCTTGCATTCAAAACTTTTACTGCCATACCGAAAATACCAAATCTGGGCTCTGATACCACTTGTTGTGCTCTAATACTACTTGTTGTGCGCGGAAGCTCTAAACTAGAGGAACTACCATTTCCATAAGGTGACCCAAATAGGGCACACCAATTCTCTACAATTTCATCCCATATATGTAAGATTAGGAGTCCATACTAAATATGAAACTTCCTATAGATCTTACATATATATCAAAAGACTAAGAAATATATCCAAGTGTCCTAATCTTTTTTAAATTTCTATTTCCCTTAGGAAACTTATCAATATCAATCTCAATCCCAGAATATCACAATCCCACATAATATGGATCAATCTCGATCAATCCCACAAAATACGAGATTTTCTTATATTGGTGACTTTGGATAGCACCAAATCCAACAGAAAATAAAATATAAGCCGAGGATTTCACTGACCCAAATGATAATGATAGAGACATAAAGAGCTGGAGAGAGAATACATAGAGGACCCATAAGAGAGAGAAAAATTTTAGGTTCTTGAAAAACCGAAATTGGTTTGATTTCGGTTTTTGAAAAATCGAATGTGTAGTTTTATCATTTTTTAAAAAAATTGTTATGAAGTCCAAAAAATAGACATATTAATAATAACGGAAAATATTCGGCATTTTGGTAATAACGAAAACTAAAACGGATATTTACCAAATTTTTCCATATATATATATATATAGGAAAAGTTTTAATAAGGTTGCAACCTTAAAATGTAGAATCACATATGCACCTCAAAAATCTATCAGAAATGTTGTTTTAATGTTGAAAAAGCCCTCTAATCGATCATCTCGACATCGTGATGTATGAATATGAAAAAAAAAAGTTTTTGAGTCTCGAAAATACTGCATCTTGCAACACATTATCTAGACTGTCCATTTTTAATATTTTCATATATTTATAGATCTACTTGATTTTAGCCATTTTTGGATTTTAAAAATTTCTAATTAAGCATGAAAATGGATTTTAAGATAATACTATGAATTTTTTACAACAAAATTACATGTTATGATAAAATTTTAAGGTGCGCCTTAAATGGATTGTTTAAGATTGCAACCTTATAGAAATCACACTCTTTCTCTCTCTCTCTCTCTCTCTCTCTATCTCTCTCTCTCTCTCTCTCTCTCTCTCTCTATATATATATATATATATATATATATATATATATATATATATATATATATTAGGATTTCAAGTCCTAAAATAGTGTATATTGAAATACAGTATCTAGACCGACTATTTTGCCCTAAAAATAAGTGTTCATGGGGCCACAAGACATGTATTATATTTTGGAGCATCAAATTTCATAGTTGGTGTTGGAAATTGATTTAGGGTCATCATAGAGATTTTCTGATGCCCAAAGTGCTTTTTAGACGAGGATTTGAGGTGAAGCTTTACTTTATTTTCATAAATCTTAGGCCTTGTAGAAATTTCATGCAAGAAATGTTAGACAAATGGAAGCTACCAAACTAGAAAATTCTGGAGTCTAGAAGCAAACATACAAATTTTTTAATAAAACTGCAACGGCTCTATGAGAGCCATTGCAAAGCTAAATAATATTAATTATACATAGATAATCCTCAAATTGATCGTCTCAATGGCCCTAAACAATTATACTATTGCTAAGGCCCTAAACATGCTATTCATTATCTATGAGAGCCATTGCAACAATACTAAACAATTAAATTATGACACACCTCAAAACTTCACTAGAGGTTGTTCCAATACCAAAAAATCCTCAGATTTATCATCTCAACCTCAAGATGAATGGATATGAAATAAAATGGATTTCAAGTATCGAAATAGTGCATCTTGTAGTGAATTTGGACCGTCAATTTTCAAGATTTTCAACAGTTTATATATCTACTTAATCTACACTATTTTGAAGAATTAAATTTTATAACTATACATGAAAATAAAGTTTTAGGCCATCACAAAGATTTTCAGAATTGAAATAACACCTTTCGTCACTATTTAAAGGCACGACTTACTTTGATGGTTTAGGGCTTCAGCCTTTTTATATATATATACAGAAAATATTACAAAATGCCTATAGACGAAAAATGAACAGTGATTCGCTTACGCTCATCACCATCTAAACTTCATCGCTAGGTCATAGTTGTTCGGTAGTGTTTCAATTTTCATTTTCTTTACTAATCAGAATTATCTAAAATTTGGAGTGTGGGTACATATTAGAAGGTGCAGCTAATAAAAATATAAAACAAATAATAAATTGACTAATATGTACACACGCTCCAAATGTCACGTAATTTGGATTTGTGAAAAAAAAAAGTGAAAATTGAAATATTATCAGACAACTGTGACCTTACGATGAAGTTTGGATATATATATATATATATATATATATATATATATATATATATATATGTAAAACTCTTCCCAACGCCTATAAGCGAAAATGAACAGTGATTACACGTACCCTCATCACCATCAAAAGTTCATCGTACGGCCACGATTGTTCAATAGTGTTTCATTTTTCATTTTTTTTTTACAAACCAGACTGACTTGAAATTTGGAATATGTGTTAATGAAAAATAGGTGAATCTATGAAAAATAACAAAAAAATACTTTACATGAAAACCATTGACCAAACTACCCCTGAAATATTTTGTGGGTATTTTAATCAATTAGTTTTTGTGAATAATTATTTTTATGTTTGTAATTACGTGTGCTTCACTAAGATGTATAGTGGCTCTATATTCTAGGTCATTGCGATTTGTAGAAAAAAAATGAAAAATGAAACACTATCAGACAATTGTGACGCTGCGATGAATTTTGGACGGTAATGAGTGTAGGCGAAATCACTTTGTAGTATCTTCCATATATATATATATATATATATATATATATATATATATATATATATATATATATATATATATATATATATATATATATATATATATATATATATATATATATATATATGTATACTACAGTGAAAGAAGCATTATTGTTGACACTATTGCTACAGTAACATAAACATTATTGTCGACATTGTTGCTACAGTAAAAAACGACAAGAATATTTGTTTTTTGCTTTGACATGAAGGAAAAGGCATCTTACCTTGTCAGTGCGGACTTAAGAACGTTTGGAATCCGCCCTCCCCTCTTCTATAAAAGGAGGACCATGCCTCAGAAGGAGAACACCTTAGGATTTCTTTCTACATATCATAGCTAAGGTTTTAGTAAGTTTGAGTGATTTCTGAGTGATTGTTGTAAGTTTGAGTGACCATAAATAGCAGAAGGAGAGTCAATAAAATTCATTAAATAAAAAGAATAACATTCTAACATAATAACATTAAATTATAAAATAAAACAGTAGTATAGAAGCAGAATAAAGATAGGCACTTACATGAAAGCTCGAAGTAGAGGTGAGAGGCAAACTTAAAGTACTCCTAGTAAATGCTGAGGCTTACAACAATCACTCAGAAATCACTCAAACATACAACATTCACTCAGAAATCACTCAAGCTTACTAAAACCTTAGCTATGATATGTAGAAAGAAATCCCAAGGTGTTCTTCTTCTGAGGCATGGTTCTCCTTTATAGAAGAGGGGAGGACGGATTCCAAACGTTCTTAAGTCCGCACCGACAAGGTAAGATGCCTTTTTCTTCACTTCAAAGCAAAAAACAAATATTCTTGTTGTTTTTTACTGTAGCAACAGTGTCGACAATAATGTTTCTTTTACTGTAGCAATAGTGTCAACAATAATGCTTCATTTACTATAGTAATAGTGATTGATGTGTTAACAGTCTTCTTTTACCATCATTTTTGGGACACATGTCTTGAATGGTGATGGAGTCGTACCGTCCCTGATATTTTATCTAGTTTAGTTGGGAAAATATCCCTATACAATCATCTTCATTTGGAGGATCCAAATCTTTGGTTTCCGTATCATTTGAGGAAGTTGGTATTTTAAATTCTACTTCTTCTAGGGCAAAGAATAATTTTCTCCTGAGCTCTGCTTTTGACAGAGTGGCATTTTTCTGTTGCATTAGAGCAATGCAATCGGAGAATCCCATATCTGATTTTGGTGAAGAGTTCGGAATTTCCTTCATACAGATTTTTCCCGGATCTAGAGAATCATTCTCATTGTTGTCCCACCATTTAACTGAAATTTGTCTTTGTAGTTATGAAATATAATCCTACCGGTCTGAATCATCTTCAGAAATTTGGTAGGACCATTTTAAAATCCAAGGAACCTGATATAGGGCCATGAAATAAATGTGATAGTCTCGTTTTAGACTAGCTTTATTATTATTCAGAAAATTTTCTCTATGATATTTGGAATTTTTCTGGAAGTATTTGGCTTAATGATCCCCATAACAGGAACCAACTTTTAAACCAATTTGGAAATTCTATTGGCTCAGTTATGTTAACTGCACATACCAACTGTGTGTATTTTTTGCATTCTGGTAGGCAAAGACTTCGTCCCACGCCTTAATGCATTCAAAATAAAGATACGATTTGATTTTAAATCCTTCGGTAATTAGTGCCCTTGATTTTAAGGGATTCAGACCCCAGTCATTATAAGAGATAATCTTATGTATTTGAAATTTTGAATATGCTACTTTCGAGTCATTGTTTCTATAGTGGTGTACTGTTGACATCGACCCGGTTTCCATTAAAATAACTTCATACCATTATCTACATCTTTCTCCCATATTAGGATGCAGATGATGGCGCAGATATATGGCGGCTAATTCAACAGGGTCTTTTTCCCTGTATACATTTTCTATTATGCTCAGCGGGATATGGGCTGTATCAAGAAATGAACTTCTATCAGGGTTTGGACTATTGTAGCTTAGAGGGGATTGTTGAGGAGATATTGGAATATCTTGAGCTTGCTTTCTTATTAAAGCATTCGAATTTGATGAGGATGCTGGGGATTTTCTTGGGCTAGAACCATTTGTGGCCAGGTGTTTTCCTGGACTATTATATATAGTTAGGTCTTTCCCTGAGCTAGGGACTATATCCATTGTGTATTCTCGATCGTTGGCTTCTCCTTCCCTATCTGCAAAAATTATCGAGTCAAAAAGTCAGGAAGATGATTATTTTTCCCTTGAATAAGTTCCATATCAAAATCAAAAGCAGAAAGAATACCTTGCCATTGAGAGAAAATTTGCTTGGCGATGAGATTTTTGACATCATTTTCTAAAATGTCTTTGGCTGATTTGCAATTAGTCCGTATGAGGAATTTTTTGTTAAGTAGGTCACTTTCAAATTTTGTGACATAATATATTATTGCTAAGACCTCTTTTTTAACAATAAAATACTTCTGTTGTGCCGGATTTCAGGCTTTAGAGGTAAAGCGTATAAGTTGTTCCTCATCTAGAATTTTCTGTTTGAGGATACCTCCTAATCCTATTTCAGAAGCATCTGTTTCAATAGTCATAAAAGCTGTAGGATTGGATAGAGCTAAACAGGGTAACTCTTTGACCTTTTGCTTTAATTTTCTGACTGCTATGGTATGCTCATTAGTCCACTCTGGAGGATCTTTTTTTAGTATCTGGAATAAAGGTTTAGCATCTAAGGCTAAATCTTTATAAAAATTTGAAATATAATTTAGACATCCTAAAAATCTTTGTAATTCTTTTTTATCTTTTATGATGTCAGGAAATCTGGAAGCAAATTCAATTGCTTTATCGATAGGAATTATCCTTCCTTGAAAGATATTATGCCCAAGAAACCTAATTTTTGTTTTAAAAAGATATATTTTTCTTGCAGAAACAACTAGTTCGGAATTTTTTATAGCTTTTAAAAATATATTTAAATGTTTCCAATGTTGGTCAATATTATCAGAATATACGAGAACATTATCAATATAAACAATAATGAATTTAGTATATGGATTAAAAATGCCATTCATAATATTATGAAATTCTGAAGGGGCATTTTTTAACCCAAAAGGCATTAGATTCTATTCAAAGTGCCTGAAAGGAACATTAAATGCCGTTTTATATTTATCTTTCTCTAAAATTTGAATTTGCCAATATCCTGATTTTAGATCAAGATTTGAAAAAATACATGCATTGACTAATCTATTAAGGAGATCCCTTTTATTTGGAATAGGGTAGCGAATCCATCTCAAAACCTTATTCAAGGGTTTATAATTTATAACAAGGCGTGGGGCTCCCCTTTCAATCTCCGAAGCTTTTTCTACATAAAAAGCTGCACAGCTCTAGGGTGAAGAACTTTTTCTGATTAGTTTTTTGTCAAGGAGTTCTTGTATTTCAGTTTTACAAATTTCTAGGAGTCTGTTATTCATTTGTATTGGCCTGGCTTTAGTTGCAATTTTTTGTTCGTTAAAGCCTGGTTCATAAGGAAGTTCCACTTTCTTTTGTAGAAATCTTATTTTTGATGCTATTTATTTCATGAATTCTTGGTTTATCAATAAAGTCAAAATTTACTTCATATCCCTAAATATCAGCTTTTATCCCAGTATTGTTAATTTTAATAGGATAGAGCATGTTTAAGAAGGGAGTTCCAAGTATTACAGGCTGGCTCAATCCTTTAACCATTATAAAAAGAAATTTAAAGCATGCACCATTATTATAAACTGCTGCATTAGATAGTTTATATATGATTATCATTTTACTACCATCAGCAGTATTCAAGACTTGGGTTGTTTTGAATCGATAAGAGCAATAGTTTGAAAAGTGAATTCCTTTTGTACCATTATTGTTATGATGGTAAACCATCTTTGGGTTATTACTTTATCCAAGAGGTTTACATATTTATAATCTTGTATTTTTCTTAACATATTACAGTTATTGGAAGTTTGTGGATCGTCTATTACTCTTGGAAGTGTATCGTCCATTTCTGGTGGTAACAGATTGTGATTATACTATGATTATAATCATGCATTAGATTATTAAATTCTTCTTCAGGATTTTCTTCTTCATTCCCACTTTCATTTTTAGTGGCTGCTACTTCAAGAATTTGTATTCTAGTTTTTAGAGTTATTAGTTCATTCCAAACCTCATTTATTTCATCTTTTAGATCATGAATTGTAGGTTCTTTTTTGTGTTGAGTTTTATTTTGAACTCTTTTCAAAATATCACTAAAACTGTAATATTCAATAGTAGGAACTAGAGTTGGTCTAGGAGCAAGAGAACTTGAAGGTCCTTTGGCCATGTTGATATAATGAATTAAGGCTTCTCTTTTAGCCTCAGGGTCACTTGTTTTATCAATTAGGTCAATTATGAGATTTTCTTCTTTGGTAAGAGTATTTAATTTTAGGTCTTTCAAAAAATTGCATTGACAATTTATATCTTCATAATTTGTTTTAGAGTCTAAACTGGAGAAAATCAATTCTTCATCATTTATCTTTCCAATGAGCATTTCTTCATCAGAGTCCGAAGATTCTTCAAAATCATCTCTTTTAATTAAGAGGATATCAAATAATTGTGTTTTTATTTCAAGGTATATTTCTAAAGCATTTATTTTCTTTTTCACACGACATTTATTTTTATAATGTCCTACTTTTCCACAGTTGTAGCAAACTGGTATTTTTCTTTTTCCTTTTTTTTTAAAGGAGTGATCTTGTAAGAATTTCTTGGGAAATGTATATTTCTTTCCTTTTGAATATCTAGACTTTATCATTCTAGAATCTCTAGAGTCTCTAAATTTCTGTTTGTGAGAGGGTTTGGAAGTAAGTATTGTATTAAAGCCGAATCGCTCACAAAAATCTCCCTCATTTTTCCCCGTCATTCTTTGTTTCTCCAATTGTCTTTTCAATTTTAAGTCTGTGCATAAAGCAATACCTTCAACACATATTTCTGCTGATAATTCTCCAAAAGTGTACAAAGAATAAGGAATAATTCCTCCATGCTTATTTTTTAATCTTATTTTAACCTTTCTCCAAACAAATGAGGAAGTCTAGCAATGAATTTTTCTTTCTAATAGTCAGTTTTACTATCTTCTCTGGATAGCAGTTTGGAATAAAATACATCTTTATACCATTTGAAATATGAGAGAGTTGGACAACAAAGATTTGAAAGTAAATCCTCAAATCTAGGTGATAAAAGAGTCGTACTCAGCACAAAGTGAATTGTGATGGTATATATTAGAGCATCTACTGCATCTCCATCAGTAACTATGCTCTCAAGGACCTGTCCTAGTTCTCCTCACTTTTAACATCCCATTGCTTAGTAGCATTTAGGATTTGATTTTTTGCTTCTTCGTCCATATGAAAATCCCACCATCCTTTAAGCCATCCAGTAAACCCACATATAATGGCTTTAGTAATTACGTGGTCTTGATTTCCACTTGCTTTACATGTGGTGACATAGGTAGTCATATGTTTCATGAGATTGATAATTTGATTCTCAGATATCCCATCAATATTCCAATTTACAGGAAACTGAGGTAGTAATGAGGTCATCTTCTATTTGTAGATCTACAGGAGTGAGCTTAGGATAATACATTCTTGTTAGGCCTAGAGGCCTATTCTTTTTCCCATAGTCAATCATATTAAGCTCCAAGCTTTCTGGTTTAAAAGCTTCTTCTATTTTAAATATTTCAAGATCAGAAGAAATTTTTTCTTGTTGAAACACTTGGACATTACCTGATTTTTCTTTAATGTCTAATTTTTCAAATCTTTTCATGAGCTCATCTACCAATTCTTTATTATCTTCTTTCCTTTTAACTCCTTGCAGGTTAAATTTTCCTGCAGCAATATTCTGAGGCGGTTTGAATAAAACTGCACTATTTTCTTTATCTTATTTCTTCTCTTGAGGTTTTATGTTATTGAAGCCGTTTTCTATTCTTTTGGTATGTTTTCCTATAGTCTGTAGGAATAGATTTGTATAATTATTTTGTTATATTATATGGGGTATGGCTTCAATTTTAGCCATCTGGTTATCAAAATCTTTTGGTCTAATTTTGAAAGGTGAAGCTTTTATGTCTTGTTTTTCTCTTTTTAGGTTTAGACTAGTTTCAGGAGGATGGATAGCTTCAATGCTTTCTCCTTTAACTGTATGAAATGGTTGGAAGGTGCTTTGGACAGTATTAATATTATGGATAGTATTATCCTGAAATTCTGAGTATTTTATTCCTTCCTTTTTAACGATATATCTAAGCTATTTAAAAACTTTTATGTTTGTTTTATGTTGTATCATAAATTTATTGAATTTACTATGAAAGAGTTCTTTTAGTCTTTCACTAAATTATTTGAGGAACTATTCCCTTATTTGTTTATTTTTTTCAGACAAAAAATCCCTTTTTACCCATTCTTTATCTATGACAAACTATCTTCGGTTTGAATTGTCAGAACTTCAAAATCGAATTCAGACATGGTTGGCTCATCAGGCTCAGTCTGAGAAGAGCTGGGAGTATTTACAGTATAAACTGGATGTTGTACCTGTTTTTTATTTTTTCTTAATCCTTCTAAAATGATCTTGTCATCATGTGCTCTTTCATAATTAGATTGAGGTACTGAAGAAGTCGAACTTCTAGAAGGAGTATAAGTTGAAGGTACAGTATTCCTAGCATGCAGCTTATGAGCTAAAACAGTATTTGGAATACTCAATCTAGTTCTTCTAAGGGATGGAAATTGAATTTCAATTTTTCCATTTGGATATTCAATTATTTGTTTAGGTTCTTTATTTTCGGGAATAGGTAAACGAGTCTTAATTTGCAGAGACCAATTTTCAGGTAAGTTTACCTGCTTCCAGTATTTAGCTTTAGGGGTGACAATATTGGATTTTTCTATATTTGTTTGAAAAAATATTGTTTGTCCCTTTTTATCCATTAATCTTGCATTAGGACAAAGAGTGTTCATGACCTTATAACAAATTTTATAAACAAAAGCCAAATTCTGAGATCCAGGGTCCATGTCAAAACCTTGAGTTTTAAGGTTAAGGGTTAACACTTGTAATAAATTTGGATTGGATAAGGACACAGAAAAATTTAGAAAGTAGTTGAAATATATGAGTCCATTACAGACACTCGACTCAACGATCCCTAAAAGAGAGTCACTGAATCTTCTATTTCTACTATCTCTTAAACAAAGTAAAACCGAATTATTTAATCCTTCTCTAGCTAATGGTTTTACTGCTATTTGTACAAGACCTATATTAAGATAGTTATAGCCCCTTTTTATATGATCTGCAATCATTCTAGTTGAAAAGAGTTGAAAGCTATCTTGATTTTTCATAACTAAGAGAGTTTCTTTAATTGTTTTTATTGAAAAATTGCTTTTAAACTCAAATGTTCCCCTTTTATAAATATCATTTGTAGGGACCTTTGGGATATTCCAGTTTTGCAATTGTTTCTCAATATTATCTATTATTATTTCTTCTCTATTATTTACTCGTAGAGTATTGTTACTAGAACTACCAGAAGAAGTTATATTCGATAGTGTTCTAAACAAATTTGTCATTTTATCTTAGTTTTCTTTCCATGAGTCAACTGGAAACAGTCCCCGCACCTTATGGCCTTCCTGGCTCCCGGTGGTCTTTGGGTCACAGCGACTTTAGGTATGTTTACAGATAAATGTACAAATTGGTTCAGCTTTCTACTAAATAAAACTAGCTTTGATACCATAATTGACCTAATTGCAAAACTGGACATTACTTGATATTTTCCAAAAGTGCCATAAAAGTTTTGCATTAAAGGTAAAATATTCCTGGCAATTGTTTCTACTGAAAAAACTAGGATTAGCCCACTAGCTCATATAAATATATGAGCCTAACGGTCCAGATTGAATCTAGGCAGATCTAATGATCACCGATATCCGATAGTGCTTGAATTGTATTTTTTTTTTTCTACAAATCCAAATCACTTAAAGCTTTAGGTTTGTGTTATTCTTATCAAGGAGCACCAAATAAAAATATAAAAACAAATTATTTGTGAAAAAAAGATCAAAATACCCCTCGAAGCTTTTCAGGGGTATTTTGGTTGATTATTTCCTGTAAAATCTTTTTTTCATATTTTTCGAAGATTCACTTATTTTTGTTAAACACACTCCTAAAATTTCAAGTAATTTGAATTTATAGAAAATAAAAATTCAAATGCTACTGGACATCCGTGATTGTCAGATCGACCCACATTCAATCTGGGCC
Source organism: Amborella trichopoda (assembly GCF_054954075.1). Taxonomy (NCBI): domain Eukaryota; kingdom Viridiplantae; phylum Streptophyta; class Magnoliopsida; order Amborellales; family Amborellaceae; genus Amborella; species Amborella trichopoda. The sequence goes on from NC_142348.1 coordinate 6,331,289, forward strand.
GTTGGATTCATATGTTCATATGAGCTAGTGGGCTAATCCCAGCTTTTTCTACATATACATATATATATATATATATATATATATATATATATATATATATATATATATATATATATATATATATATATATATATATATATATATATATATATATATATATATATATATATATATATATATATATATATATATATATATATATATATAAAGTCTTCCCAACACCTAAAGGTGAAAATAAACAGTGATTTCGCCTACCCTCATCACCGTCCAAAGTTCATCGCACGTTCACGATTGTCTGATAGTATTTAATTTTTATTTTTTTTTACAAATCAGAATGATCCAAAATTTTAGAATATGTTTTCATAAAAAATAGGAGAATCTAATAAAAATATAAAAAAAAATAATTCATAAAATATAAATGGACCAAAATACCCCTGGAAATTTATAGGGGTATTTTGGTCAATTTATATTTTTCAAAATATTTTTTTCATGTTTTTATTAGGTGCGCCTTACTAAAATGTACATACGCTTCAAATTTCATATCATTTCGATTCATAGAAAAAAACAATGAAAAATAAAACACTACCAGACAATCGTGACCGTGTGATGAACTTTGGACGAGAATGAGCATAGGCGAAATCATTTTTCATTTTTGCCTGTAGGCATTGGGAAGAATTATATATATATATATATATATATATATATATATATATATATATATATATATATATATATATATATATATATATATATATATATATATAACGAAGTGATTTAATGCCACTGTTCTATAGTAATATAATAAAACAATCTTAAAAAACCATGTGAGAGGCATTTGTTTGACCCCCAAATTTCGGATATAGACTCTTTTCATTCTAACTAGGAATTATAAAAAAATTAAAATTGAAAATTTGTCCTAGCAAAAGTTTTCCAACCTAATTAGTATGGGCCGCCCATTTTAGTTAGATGCTTAGATCTAGGCATAGAAGTACTTTTTAGCATTTCCAAAATTTTTAGATAGTTTTATTACTATTAGATCAACAATGTTAAAGAAAGATTAATTTTGAATTTGTAAAGGCATAGATCTTGCAATTCATCAAATGGAGACAAACATAATTTCGTAAAAGTATAGTTTTATTATAAACTTTTTGCTTTTATATAAACATGATTTTTTTAGTTAGATGCATTGATATAGGCTTAGAAGTATTTTTTTCTTTTCCAAAATTTTTAAATAGTTTTGTTATTATTAGATTAGCAATGTTCAAGAAAAGTTAATTTTGTATTCGTAAAGGCGTAGATCTTAAAATTCATCAAATGGATGGTTTATATTCATCGTTGGAGGGATAGAGTATGTACAAAATTTGGGGACAAACATAATTTTCTAAAAATGTGATTTTTTTTTTGTTTGACCAATATCATTACTTTTATTCAATTACGAAAAGGAAATTACATCATTAGAAACTAAAAAAGCAGAAATAGAAATTCCCCCCTAAGCAAGAAAACTCGATTACATCATTCGCCTCTCTATAAACATGAGCGAAGGACACCATTTTATTAGCAGCCAAATCCATTACCTCCAACCATAATGGTCGAAGTTCCCAAGGGACTTTCTGTTCTTTCTTACATCATCTAATAACGTTTAAGGAATCACCTTCTATCGGGCAACATTTTTCCATATGCCTTCCAATGAAATTCTTCAAACCACACAACAAAGCACTTAGTTCTGCAAAGTTAGCTATTGCAAAACCAATTGGGCCAGCTTAAGAGAAAATAACATTACCAAAACAATCTCGCAAAATACCTCCAATTTCTGCTAATCCCGGGTTTCCTAAGGAACTTCCATCAAAATTAAGCTTGAAGCTACCTGCACAAGGAGCAATCCAGATGCTTCTCACTCTCGATCTTCAGAACCAAGATAAAATAAATTTTACAGATTAGCCATCACATCCACCTTGGATATACGCCATCCTTCTTTATTCAATGAAATCCACGACCAAATAGAGCATTTACAAATGTGAATAAGTCTTTCAAAAGAGCAAACAACACCTTCAAAAGTCTTTCTATTTCTTTCTTTCCACATCTCCCAAAGAATCACTCCAATTGTAATTTTCCATACTATGCGCGCAATCTTTGGTAGAAACGGTGCTTTCAAAGGAAACAACAAGTCACCAATTCTTTGGGGTTTTGGCATCTGAATCCCAACCATCCCAAAGAGCCAATACAAAAATCTCGTTGTGAACGAGCAATGGATGAAGAGATGTGCCCCAGACTCACCATCATCCTTACAAAAGAGACAGACATTGCAAGAATCTTCCCCCTTTTAATCAAATTATCAATCGTAAGAATTTTGTCCTGCACAGCCAGCCATATAAAAATTTGGACCTTATGTGGGATTGGCCATTTCCATATTTGTGCTATGTGTGTGCATGACCATCTCCATCTATCATGAAAGAATAAGGTATAACAAGGCTTTACCGAGAATATTCCATCACTTTCTATCTCCCAAATCAATTCATCTTCAGTATTTTGAGAGATATACACTTTGTCCAATATTTTCCATCAATTGACACCATTGAGCCAATAATGTATTATTCAGCCGACTATATGCTACAAAGATATCCCAAGAAATGTTTTGGCCCCTCCTTTCTATTGCCTCACTCACTAGCATATCAGGCCTAGCGACAATTTTGAAAAGATCAGGAAACCTTGATTTCAATGGATAATCCCCCAACCACTTGTGATGCCAAAAAGACACTTGAACTCCATTACCCACATTCCACGGAAAGTAACCAGAAATCATTGGTCTATAGCTCAAGATATTTTTCCACAGCGGTGAATTCTTTCTTCTACCACCCCCGAACCACACAAGTGATTTGTCTAAACCATATTTCATACATAAAACTCTGTACCACAAATGATTCTTCAAACAAATGCTGCTCCACCACCACCATTTGCATAGAAGAGTTTGGTTAAAAGTCTGATTTTGCGAGTACCCAAGCCTTCTTCTCTTTTTGGGATGTAAATTCTATTCCATCTTAGCAAATGGTATTTCCGATTCTCTCCATAGCTACCCTAGAGGAAATCTCTCATCATTTTTAAAATTCTTTTGCAGCCGAAATTGGGATAGAATTTAACGACATTTGATACACCGGTAAATTTGTCAAACATGAGCGTAGCAAAGTTACCGTGCCTCCTAGAGACAAATATTTTGGCTTCCATAAATCAAGCTTTAGTTGTACTCTTTCCAAAATCTTGTCCCAAACAGAAATAGATAAACTTGAATATGAGATGGGTATACCAAGATAAACAATAGGAAAGGACTCAACTTTACACCCCATTGCATTAGCCAAAAGTTCCACTTAAGGTTGAGGACAATTTATGCCAATCATAAAGGATTTGTTAAAGTTTACTTTCAGAACCAAAGTTACCTCACAACACTTTAAAAATCACGCAATACCTTTTACTTAATGGATATCTGCATCACAGAAAATTAGAGTGTCATCTACATATTGCAAATGAGAAATTGTAATTGATGAGTTTGCAATATTAAACCCCGAGAAACTGCTCAGTAAAGGAACCCTCTTCTTGAATGCTATGATCCAAGCCTTCAATATCACGAAGAACCTCATCCAACTTCCTTTTGATATCAAGATTATTTTCCTTCTTCCAATCAATCAATTTGCTTTTGATATTCAACAATTTATTATGTAACTGAAAGTCTACAGTACCTTCAACCACGCAGTTAGTCCAAGCCCTTTTTATAAGAACCAGAACCCCATCCACCTCCAACCATTCCATATTCATTCGAAAGGGCATTGGATCACCATGCCACACCGTAGTATTTAGCAAAATTGGTTGATGATCATAACTCAGTTACGACAAAGTTTTAACCGATGCTAAAGGAAATTCCTCTAGCCATTCCATCGAAATCAAGAAACGGTCTAACTTAGACATAGCTGGTCTGATCAAGCTATTGTTGGACCACATAAAATATGATCCAATAATAGGTAATTCCATTAAGGCATTACATTCAATAAACTCATTGAAGAGTCGTATTGAAGCATTAATAGGAGTGGCAACAAGACACTCTTCAGGCCATCTAATAAGGTTGAAATCACACCCCAATACCACATGAAAATTAAAGGAATAAATAACAGAGTTCAAATCAGCAATAAAATCATCTTAAAGAGCAGGATCAGTAAGTCCATACACATTCAACATCCCTCAGGATAAGCCTGGTCGAGGTCCATGAAAACCCAAAAGCAAACAACTATTTTTCAAAAGGATTTCAAACTTCTGTAAAACCAAACGATCCCACAACACCCATAAACCCCCTGACGCACCCACTGCATCAATCCCACAAAAAGAGACTGCCCCAGGAACCCAAACTTTCCTAAACACTGACAAAGTGGGCCTAGGAAGTTTAGTTTCTTGTAAAAGTAAAACAGTAGGTTTAAACTTGGAAACCAAAAATAAAACATCATTTTTCTTATGGGAGTCACCCAAACCCCGAACATTCCAAGATAAACAATTCATTAAATAGTTGGGTTAGAAGAAAAAGCACCTGGTCCATCAGGACCTACTCCAAAATAATGCTCCTCCAACAGCAAGGCTTCGTTCTGTTCATCATCATCCCTGGACAATCCACTCGATGAAGAAGAGTCAAGGTCCACTAGCATCGGCTAGCGAAACTCAATCCCTCTAGGTGGACCCTTCTTAACAATTCCTCTAGCCTCCAAACGTGCAGAAGATCTTACCCCACCTGTAACCATCTTCTTTTTTTTGCCTGCATTCTCCTTTTTGGGCCTTGAGGACCTTCTCCTTACTAGCCACGCTTTGAGATTTGCCAGTCACAAATTCTTTTATGATAGACCTAGATCATTGACTTCTGCGAACCTTGATTTCTTCCAAAACCACTCCGAGAGGAACTTCGTCCATCCCCATTTCATCCAATAGACTAGCAATTTCTGACCCATCCTCCAAAACAAGATCAGAGGAAGTGTTCCTCTCCAGTATCGACACTCCTTCATGGGATAATAGAGCAAGAGGCAAAGCTTCCTCTTGTGGAAAGGCTTCTAGTGGGAGGTCCTCCAAAACCGTCAAGGCACGATAAAAAACTTGAGAACGAGGCTCCTCTTCATCTGCCTCACTCCCCTGTTCCTGTTCCTGTTCCATCAATTCTATTGCAAGGGGTTCTACCAAAAGGGGGTTTAGGGCTGGTTTTCTTGGCATTCTTGGTGGTCGTCGCACGATAAGGTGAGGGATACATTTTGAGGGAGCAGAGGGCTATCACCACAAGCCACGCGAAGTTTCTTTGTTGCAACCAGACCGTGAACCTTCTACCCGCCAAGCACCCCAGAAGGAAAATCGTCGCTGAGATAACGTCTAGAATGTTTCTTTTAGCTTCTAACTCCTTCCAAAGCTGGGAAATAGATCCATGACCCACCGTCTTCTCAAAAAGATACATGCTTTTTGAAACTCCTAAAAAATCTTGGCCCCAAATCTCCTCACCCTCCTTGGGACTTGAGTCCACCGACTTCTCAATGTAAAAGGTGGGTATATTGTCTACTATCGATGCTAGACCCGCGGTATCAAACAAATCATCACCACAGAGGCATTAAGAATTTTCGGTTCGCCAAGTTCCGTAACCGAAGAAAATCTCGACAAAAACTTTGTCGTATTATTCGGGAATCTGCCAATGGGGACCCATCGTTTAGACACCTTCAGAAACTGCCCATAATTAAAATTTTGAGAATTGAAATGCTGATTATGTCTCCTGAAATATTGCCTCTCATTCTGACGAAACCTTTGCTCGCCGGAATTTCTATCATCATTTTCCACTTTCAAATTTTCTGGCAAAGGTTCAGTCTTTGAATGAAGCTAGGAATGATTCACCACATGTTGGACTTCATTATCTTTGATAATCAAGATAGAAAAGCAATCGTTTGCAATGTGTAACCAGACTTTGTGTGGGATTTGCACACCCGGGGTTTCCCATATCTTAACACGCACATATTTGTAAATTGGACTCAAGAACGAATCCCATTCTAAATCACAATAGTCACCAAACCTTTCAACCACCTGTTTGATGACCTGTAAGTTCCAAGCGTGTAAAGGGATTCCCCAAAGTTTAATCCAAAACGAATTCTTCTGGACAAAAGATGCATGGTCCAAGGGTTTCTAAGTGTCCAAGGAAAGAAGACAACTGCGCACCCTGCAAACCCTATGCATCAAAGCCTTCCAAACCTCATCTGAAGACCGTAATTTAAAAATAATCTTATTTTCTCCAATAACCTTTATAACAGGAAGATACGACAAAGCCCAGCCTCTCTGAGCCCAGTTGAAAGGCCAAAAAAATCTTTTAAAGGAGGTGAGAAAGACCTGTAACAAAGAAATTTTTCCTGTTTAAACACTTTTCCACCTCCGATTGCTCTCCTACGATCTTTGAACATGATAACCCCAAAATAGACTCATCTCTCTTACGCAAAACGCCTCTTACTTCTCCTTTACACCCTTCGTCATCTCAGCAGAGCCAGTACCTCACTTTTTCCTGTCACCTTTCACTTTCACCTTCCCACACTTTTTTCCTTCATTAACCTGCAAATAAGTATTACAATTCATTACTTCTCATAGCCCATGAAATTATCTGCTTTTTTTTTAGAGCACATGGTTAATGAGTTCGTGAGATGCAAATGCAAATACAGGAAGCAAGTATTTTAGACAGAGAGAGATCATCTAATGATGGTGGGTAAAAATCAGAGAGAGAGGGTGGGAGAGAAAAAGTTATATTATAAACTTTTTCCATATATATAACAGGGAGGTTTGGAGGGGTATTTACCCGGTCCTTATTGTTTCCCTTCTAAATTGATGATCTAGAATTTTAAATTGAAAACCGTGGGTTTTAAAACGCCAGTTTTGCTCACGTCACGGGTGCGAATTATGATGACGCCATCTTTTAGAATGGTTGCTTATATGGATGGATGGAATAAGAATTTGATAATAAAATAGATTGAGTATTATGCATAAGTTTCCACTCTTATCAATAAAATATTTTTAAAAGGAAACAAAGTAAAAGCAATTGCATCAAGACTCAACAGAGACGATGACCCATAAAGTAGAATGCCCTAGTGGAGTATAAATTCCATCTACTCATATTCCCATACTGGGAAGGTTTTATCTCCTTTCTAAATTGAAAGAGGAGTGATCTTTTTATAGGTGAAATTCTATAATACTTTACTGATAGTTTTATCACTGTTCAAAGTTTATCACACGATCACAGATGTTTGATAGTGTTTGAATTTTAAATTTTTTTTTACAAATCATGATTATCTAAAATTTTGTAGGTGTGTGCGCCTTAGTGAAATGCACATGCATAAAATATAAAATAAATAATTTGAATGATAAAAATTATGCAAAATATCCCTATAAAGTTTCAGGCGTAATTTCATCATTTTATTTTATGTCTATTATTTTTTTAATATTTTATTTTAATGCGAATTGATCATATGTACACACGGCCCAAATTTTAGATAACTCTGATTAGTATAATAATTATAAACATTCAAATACTACCAGACAACTGTGACCGTGATAGCACACCTTCAAATAATCTTGAAATATGTTGTTTTAGTATTATAAATTTTTAATATCACCTGAAAAATTTGTTTCTACCTTTAATTATAAAATTTAAATATTCAAAACTAATGTAGATCGAGCAGATCTATGAACATTGAAAAACTTGAAAATTGACGGTCTAGATAATACATTACAAGATGCACTATTTCTAAGACTTGAAATCTATTTTTTCTCGTGTACATAAATCTTGAGGTTGAGATGATCAAATTGAAGGTTTTTTAGCATCAAAACAACCTCTTCTTGTGAATTTTTATAGCATGCATTAATTCGATTATTTAGGCCCTTTCCCACACACACACACACACACACACACACACACACACATATATATATATATATATATATATATATATATATATATATATATATATATATATATATATATATATATAGGATTTTAATTTTATAATATTTAAAGGTTTAGATCATTCCCTCCAAAAATTGGATAGTCGTTTTTTTTAGGTACATAGAGAGTGAGAGTTAATTATTTTTTATATTTGAGGTTGGTTGTAGGGTTTTAGAGATCGCATCTCCAAAATTTGGGATAAAAAAGATATTCCTAGCGTCAGTTTTGTGTAGATGGATAGTATACTCCTGAGAGAGTAGGAAATCATTTTGCTTATCAATACACACTTAAAGGATGGAATATTCAATATTGTGCCAAATGTTTTGGATTCAAACTGAAAAATCGCTTTAAAACACGTATGAGCATGAGTTGGAAGAGCTGAGATTTGTGAATGGATAAAATACGATTTAAAAAAAAAAAAAAACAAGGGGAGTTTGTTCTTTCCTTTGATCCATTAGATTCATACTCTAAATTGCTTTTCTCATAAAAAAAAAGGTAAGTAAAATTGGTTTTCTCGGCGCAACTATAAAATACACTTTCATATATATGCCGGGTATGCATACCTCTCAGCTCGTCTGAGCCGTTCATCTGTGAGAATGGACGATGGACTCAGTGGATGGTCGCTATGCACGCAATGGGCATATAATTATAGTCCCCCTCTCTAATATATCATTTCCATTCCCAAATGTTCCCTGTCTTTGTATCTAATGACCAAAATATACAACAAACAGCTCTCTTTTTCATTGCTATCACTCGCCTGACTCAGGGGTATTTTCGACAGTTAGTGAGTTTGAAGAGAAACATTCCCTCTCTTTACTGGTCCAAGGTCAAATGATTTGGCCGTTGAGTCAATTTTGGAAACTTTCTCTATATTTGATATACAAAATTTAATTTCTGTTTTTATTCCCTTTTTTAAATTTTTTTAAAAAAACCGGCTGCCATGCAAATAGTAAAAGGAACCTTTATTTAATTTTATTATTATTTAATACTGATTTCCTTTTTTTTTATTTCTTCTTTTCGGAAACCTGTTCGAAGAAGGCTTCCTCAGATTGAAGCGGCCGCTCTCCGCTTATAAATTAGGGCTTTTCGCTTTCCCAATGAGTATCGAACTTAGAGGGAGAGGAAAGAGGAGAGAGAATCACGCTTGGTTCAGACTTTAGAGAGAGAGTGGTATTAAACTCGTGAGTCTCTTTTCTTGTATAAATAGTGTGAGGTGATGGGGAATGTATTCTTGAATTCGTTTCAATTTTTATTAGAGAGAGAGAGAGACTGGTTTTCTTGCTGTTGAAGGTCTCATCTAGAAGAAGAAGAAGAAGAAGAGAGAGCATTCTGTGATCCAATCTTTTTCTCTCTATCTCAACAATGGCGACTAATTTTTGTGTAAAACGGCTTTTTCAGATGGGGTAACTATCTCCACCTATCCTCTTTTTCTTTCCTTTTCTGATGCATCATCTCCTGTTTCTTCCTCTTCCTTCTTTACTGCATATTTCCTCTGTTTTTTCCTGTTTCCTGAATTTAGTCAATTTATTTCTGATTCTTTTTCATTGATTCCTTGATTTCTAGGCATCCTATTCACCTCTATTTCTTCTTTCTTTTTCCTCTCATCTTTCTCTATTATCTCTTGTTGCTTCTTTCACCGATCATGCAAGCCCTGTCTACTCTGTTTTTTCTCTATTATTTTCCGCCATTGTTGCTTTCTCCAATAT